>NC_045960.1:27212162-27487911 GCF_010909765.2 Amblyraja radiata | reverse complement strand
TGTAAACAATATAATAAACAAGAGAAAAAAAATGTTCAGTGTGTATATATACACATACTCACAAGTACTCACACACACACACACACACACACACACACACACACACATACACACACACACACACACACACACACACACACACACACACACATACATACATACATATATACATATATATATATATATATATATATATATATATATATATATATATATATATACATACATATATATATTCCAGACTAAGTGGGACCCATTGGGTCCCATGTTCACACGAGAGGGCTGGTCCCCCAAAGCCATATTCCACCTCTCCACCAATTCCAATATTGGTGGCCGTGGGGGGGGGGGGGGGGGGGGGGTGGCTTTCTGGAACGCTGGTATGGGTGTTGTGGGCTGAAGGGACTGGTTTCCAGAGGGCTAGTATGGACATTGTGGGCCCAATGGATTCTTGGGGTGGCAGCTCAGTCACTCAAGCCTGATGTGCTGGCAGCTCACTCACGGCTGGTGGGCTGGCAGTTGACTCGCGGATATTCCTTGAAATTCCATTTCAAGCAGGGTGCAAGGCCACCAAATTCAAGTGCAGTTTCATACCACTTCAAGCAGGGTGCAAGGCTACCAAATTCAAATGCAGTTTCATACCATTTCATGCAGGGTGCAAGGCCACCAAATTCAAATGCAGTTTCATACCATTTCATGCAGGGTGCAAGGCCACCAAATTCAAATGCAGTTTCATACCATTTCATGCAGGGTGCAAGGCCACCACATTCAAATGCAGTTTCATACCATTTCAAGCAGGGTGAACCCACCTAAAAACCACACAAAACACCACATAAACACCACACTCACAGTTCAGTAGACATTCAGTGTGTTCAGTTGATTCACAGCTCAGACAGAGTTGTGACTTCTCCCTTCTCCATCTTCCAGAGACTGGCGGGCTCACGATTATAGACACACCAATAAGGTCATCCTTCAGCCTCCTGCGCCCAAAGGGGGGGGGGGGGGGGGGGGGGGGGGGGGGGTGGGGAGGTAAAGATCTATCCTGCCCAACCTTTTCCTGTAGCTCAGGCTCTCAGGTCCTGGCAATGTCCTTGTAAATCTTTTCTGCACTCTTTTCAGCTTAATGACATCCTTCTAGAGCAAGCTTCCCAAAATTGAACATAATACTCCATGAGTAGCGTCACCAACATCTTACACAACTGTAACATAACATTCCAATTTCTATACTCAATACCTTGAATGATTAAGGCCTATGTGCTGAAAACCGTGTTGACCTCTTATCTATCTGTTTAGAGATACAGCATGGAAACAGGCCCTTCAGCCCACCGGGTCTGCGATTACCAGCGATCCCCGCACACTAACACTATCCTACACCCACTAGGGACAATTTTTACATTTACCAAGCCAATTAACCTACAAACCTGTACGTGTTTGGAGTGTGGGAGGAAACCGAAGATCTCGGAGAAAACCCACGCAGGTCACGTACAGTCTCCGTACAGTCAGCACCCGTAGTCAGGATCGAACCCGGGTCTCCAGCGCTGCATTCGCTGTAAGGCAGCAACTCTACGCTGTGCTCCCGTGATCACCCGTTGACATATTATGATGCACCTATACAAGTCGTTGGTGAGTCCACACTTGGAGACCACAGTCCTGGTTGCCCAGCAACAGGAAGGATATCATTAACTTGGAAAAAATGTAGAAGAGATTCACCAGGATATCACCTGGGTTTGTGGTCTTGAGTTTAGTTTAGTTTAGTTTCGAGATACAGCACGGAAACAGGCCCTTCGGCCCACTGGGTCCACGCCGACCAGCGATTCCCGCATACTAGCGACAATACTAGAGTACTAATTTACAATTTTTACCAAAGCCAATTAACCTACAAACTTGTACTTCTTTGGAGGGTGGGAGGCTTAAGTTGAGAGGGATTGAAGAGCGATATCAAGGGTAACATTTTCACTCAGAGGGTCGTATGTACATGGAAGGAGCTGCCAGAGGAAGCTATAGAAGCAAACACAATTATGCTGCTCTAGATGTCAGCTGATTTACATCGGGGAGACCAAGCGTAGGTTGGGCGATCGTTTCGCCGAACACCTCCGCTCAGTCCGCAATAACCTACCTGAACTCCCGGTGGCTCAGCACTTCAACTCCCCCTCCCATTCCCAATCCGACCTCTCTGTCCTGGGTCTCCTCCATTGCCAGAGTGAGCAACAGCGGAAATTGGAGGAACAGCACCTCATATTCCGTCTGGGGACCTTGCGTCCGTATGGCATTAACATTGAATTCTCCCAATTTTGCTAGCCCTTGCTGTCTCCTCCCCTTCCTTAACCCTCTAGCTGTCTCCTCCCACCCTCCCATCCGCCCGCCCTCGGGCTCCTCCCCCTCCTCCCCTTTTCCTTCTTTCTCCCCCCCCCCCACCCCCCATCAGTCTGAAGAATGGTTTCGGCCCAAAACGTCGCCTATTTCCTTCGCTCCATAGATGCTGCTGCACCCGCTGAGTTTCCCCAGCAATTTTGTGTACCTTATGAATTTTAAAGGACAGTTTGACAGCTATATGGATAGGAAGGTTTAAAGGGATATGGGATAAATGCAGGCAAATGGGTCTACTCCAGAATGCCAGGGTGGCCCATAAGGCCTGTTTCTATGCTCTCTTTAATGTCCACCTATATCAGATCTTCTTTCAACTTTCTTTGGTCCAAGGAAAATAACACCTACCTACGCTGATCATTCAGCTGAAGTCCCATGTCCTTGGAATCATTCCAGTAAATTGTTTCCATATGCTTTGTATGGACTTCATATCTTTTCTAAGAACTGGACACAGTTCTGCAGTTCTGTGCTACCCAGGATATTGTACAGATTCTACATTGCTTCTGAAGGGAAGTTTGCCAGCACACAGCTCCAAAGCCCAATGAGAATCTTTGAGAGCACGACTAAGTGTCAAGAGGACAGGCTCTCATCCCATCTTAGTCTCGTTGAGTTTAGAGCTACAGCATCGGAACAAGCCCTCGGCCCACCGAGTCCGCGCCGACCAGTGATCCCCGCACACTAACCCTATCCGACACACACGACGGACAATTTACACTTTCACCTACAAACTTGTACGTCTTTAGAGTGAGGGAGAAAACCCACACGGGGAGAAGGTACAAACTCCGTACAGACAGCACCCGTAGTCTGGCTCCCTCCCGGTTCTCTGGCGCTGTAAGGCAGCAACTCTACCGCTGCACCACCGAGCCAATGCCCTGCACCACTGTTGTCTTTATCTAGAGAAATCGCAGATTGGAGGCTGAAAATCAGGTTTGTAAAACGTAGTGGATACAGCAGTGACACTGTTCCACTTATTGGCTCACCTGCCAGGCAAGTAATCCGAGAACTGTTCTGGGAGGAGGGGAGAGTGGAAATCCACCGTCGGTGTTTGGATCCCATCACCCCTGGGTTTGTCACGACTATCTGCTGTCGCTCGGCACGGTGGTGCAGCGGAAGAGTTGCTACCTGACAGTGCCAGAGACCCGGGTTCAATCCTGACTACGGGTGCTGTCTGTAGGGAGTTTGTACCTTCTCCCCATCACCTGTATGGGTTTTCACCAGGTGCTTCGGTTTCCTCGTACATTCCAAAGACGTACAGGTTTGTAGGCCAGGTCAAGATGAACCAGTCTTGTCTGCCTCAACATGATCATGAGAGGAATAGATCGGGTAAAGACACAAAGTCTTTTGCCCAGAGTAGAGCAATCGAGAACCAGACGACATAGGTTTAAGGTGCGGGGTTGGGTATAGCTCATAACGTTTCTTTTTTTTACAATTACAATTATACAAATTTTCCAATTATTTATTGTCATTTGAACCTCAAATAAAGTTCAAACGAAATTTGGTTTCTGCAGTCATACAACAAGAAAAGGGCCAAGACACACAACCAACACAATTTACACAAACATCCATCACAGTGAATCTTCTCCTCACTTTGATGGAAGGCAAAGTCTTGTCTCTTCCCTGTGTTCCATTCTTCTCCCGATGTTAAAGCCCCCGGCAGGTGATGGCAAGGCCGTTAAGGCCACGCTGGGCGTAGTAAGGCCCCGTTCCGGGGCTTAATATTGGAGCCCCCGGTGGGCGATGGCAAGTCCCACGGCCATTAAAACCGCGCCTGGCGATGTAAGGCCCCACTCCGGGTCATTTTCAACCCCGCAACTTGGGCGGGAGAAGTTGCTGTTGCGTGAACTCCGAAAAGCGGTCTTCCACCAGGGACTCGCGAGCTCCCGATGTCACCGTCCACCGGCCCTGCGACTGGAGCCTCCGAGCTCCGGAGTCGGGTCGCAGCCGCGCGTCACCACAGCTCTCTACGCTCCAAAGCCGGCCAGCCCCATGACGGTAAGTCCGCAGGCTCCGCGACTGGAGCCCCCAGGTCGTTCCGGTTGGAGGCCGCTCCACGGTGCTAGGCCCCAACGACAACGGAGAACCGACAGGGAAAAGGTTGGGTCACCCATACAGGGAAGAGATTAAAAGTTTCCCCCATCCCCCCCCCCCCCCCCCACATATACACAGCTAAAAACAATATACAAACCACAACAAACTATACATTCAATGGGACAAAAATAAAAACAAGACAGACGGACTGCAGAGGCCGCTGCAACGTCGGTCGCAACGCCCACACAAAGACAGGTGTCAGGGGCTATGGGGAGAAGGCAGGAGAATGGGATTAGGTAGGAGAGATAGATCAGCCATTGTTGAATGGCCAAATGGCCTCATTATGCTCCTATCACTTATGACCTTATGACATTTGGACAGGTACATGGATAGGATAGGTTTAGGGGTATGTGAGCAGTTAGCCAAACGCAGGCAGGTGGGACTATAGATGGCGCATATTGGTTGGAGTGGGAAAGTTGGGTTAAAGGACATGTGTCCACATTGTGTGACTCCATGACTCTGACTCTATCCATATCCCTCTATTCCCAGCACTTCCATGAGCACATCTAAAAGCCTCTTAAATACCACTATCGTATCTGCCTCCACCACCACCCCAGGCAGTGCATTCCAGCCCCCCACCATTCTCTGTGTAAAATACCTCCCCCGCACATCCCCATTAAACTTTTCCCCTCTCACCTTATAGCTATGCCCTCTAGTGGACATTTTCACCCTGGGAAAAAAGTTCTGACCTGATACCCTATCTACTGTATGCCTCTCATTATTTTGTACACTAACTTATAAGTTAATTGGCCTGACGTTCCATTCTGTCCATCCTGTTTTTTTCATTTTACGGCTTGAAACATAGAAACATAGACAATAGGTGCAGGAGTAGGCCATTCGGCCCTTTCGAACCAGCACCGCCATTCAATATGATCATGGCTGACCATCCAAAATCAGTACCCCGTTCCTGCTTTTTCTCCATATCCCTTGATTCCTTTTGCCCTAAGAGCTGTATCCAACTCTCTCTTGAAAACATCCAGTGAATTGGCCTCCACTGCCCTCTGTGGCAGAGAATTCCACAGATTCACAACTCTCTGGGTGAAAATGTTTTTCCTCATCTCAGTCCTAAATGGCCTACCCCTTATTCTAAAACTGTGACCCCTGGTTCTGGACTCCCACAACATCCCCCAATATTGAAGGGTAATTCACACAACACCCATGCCACATGGAGCACATGATTGTGTTTGCCAACCTATTAGCATCAAAAGAATGCATCAAAGTTGCCACACCCGGCTGTGGAAAGAGAAGGGATCTCTTCCGCAAAGTAAAAACCACGGTTTCTATGCTGGACTGCAGTGGTGGAACATTGGCAGCTACTGTTGTAACGCAAAGACAGAAGAGATGACTGGGACGGAGCTAAGGAGGAAAAAAGTCCACGCACCATGACAAAAGGGAGATAGTTCAGCATTAGAGGTCGAGAGAAATGCCATTTCAAACATGCTTAGGGGCTGCATTTGGATTCTCGCAGAATCTAATGAACAAAATATGCTTTAGGTAAGACTGCCTGCCTGTATCCTCCTTTATTTAACTGGGACTGGCGTACACTGCCCCGCAGTCACTTTTCCAGTGCTCTGATAATAAGGGTAAGTTCAGGCAGCAACTCAAATCCTCAGCAACGCTATTTATCTCGACTTTTATAACTGCTCTTTAAGCTTGGCAGATAATAATGTTCTCCAAATGCTGTTGAGGGACATTGGTTTGCAGGGCAACCAGGCAAGGATAAACAAAGATGCTGCAGTGGCAATGTTGACCATTGGGATGTAGCTGCGCAGTGGTCGTCTTACTGAATGTATAATGCATGAGGTCGGGTTGAATCATCGTGAGGCACCGGTTCAAATCCCTTCACAGCAGATAGGAAATTTTAACTCAGTTATAATTAAGTAACATATGGAATTATAAAATAAGTATCAGTCATCAAAAAGCAACTTGCTGCAAAGAAAATCTCATGCTTTCTCACTATTTTTCTTCAGCATTTTTATGTGACTCCAAATTCTTTTTCATCTTGCGGCATGCTTTAAGATTGTGAAAAAAATGATTCAAAGTGCTGGAGTAACTCAACGGGTCAGGCAGCTTCTCTGGAGAACTCTGAGACTGAAATGCCACCTGTCTTCATGTAGAAACAAAGAACTGCAGATGCTGGTTTAAGCCAAAGATAGACCACAAAGTGCTGGAATAACTCAATGGCAGCATCTCTGGAGAAAAATCAGCAGCCGACGTTTCGGGTCGGGATCCTTCTTCAGTCTGAAGAAGCTTAGAAGTTCATTTTTTCTGCCTTTTTACAATAACACTTGACTGCTTTACTGGATCTGGGCTTGTATACTCTGGAATTTAGAAGGATGAGAGAGGATCGTATTGAAACATAAGATTATCAAGGGATTGGGCATGCTAGAGGCAGGAAACATGTTCCTGATGTTGGGGGAGTCCAGAACCAGGGGCCACATTTTAAGAATAAGGGGTAGGCCATTTAAAATGGAGTTGAGGAATAACTTTTTCATCCAGAGAGTTGTGAATCTGTGGAATTCTCTGCCTCAGAAGGCAGTGGAGATCAATTTTCGGATGCTTTCAAGAGAGAGTTAGATAGAGCTCTTAAAGATAGCGGAGTCAAAGGATATGGTGAGAAGGCAGGAACGGGGTACTGATTGTGGATGATCGGCCATGATCACAGTGATTGGCGGTGCTGGCTCGAAGGGCCGAATGGCCTACTCCTGCACCTATTGTCTATTGTCTATTAATCTTTCACCAGAGACGCAGCGTGACCCGCTTAGTCACTCCAGCACTTTGTGTCTTTTTTGTTGTCTGCAGTTCCTTGTTTCTACCCTTGGGATTGAGGATGACCTGCTACCACTCTGGGACTGTAGCTTCTGAGAGGACTGGTGGAGCCAGTGTGGGAACTGCAGGTTCTTCCACGCATGTAGGAAGGTGGCAAACATCAAAAACACTCCAGGAAGACAGCAGGAATATTCCTCCCTAGTTACCCCTGTCGGATTTGATTCTTTCTTGACGATCGCCATGATTACAGTATCTCTGAGGCCCCGCGGAATAGTCTCTGCTTCTCAAATTTTGGTTTTGCTTCGTTTAGTTTACAGATACAGGGCGGAAATAGGCCCTTTGTCCCACTGGGTCCGCGCCGACCAACGATCCCCGCACATTAACACTATCCTACATACTGGTTTCCAACGGGAACGGTGACGGACGCACCACACATCTCTGTCCTCCAGTTCCTGCGGACTTCCGCCACTGGAAGTATAGGATTTCGGTGTGTGTGCTTTATCATCATTCCTTACAATGCTATGTACGACAGTGATCGCAACTTCTACTGAAGTGTGGATGGCTGTTGGCTCGCTAGAAGCTCATCCGCCCTACATACACTAGGGACAATTTTTATATTTACCAAGCCACTTAACCTACAAACCTGTATGTCTTTGGAGTGTGGGAGGAAACCGAAGATCTCAGAGAAAACCCACGCTGGTCACAGGGATTACGTACAAACTCTGCACAGACAGCGTCCGTAGTCGGGATCGAACCCAGGTCTCCGGCACTGAAAGTGCTGTAAGGTAGCAATTCTACCACTGCGCCACCGTGCGCCACCAAGGAAATGTGGGCAACGAGGCTGTGCATTTGTGACCTAAGCTCCTGACTATAAAGATTGGGACTTCAGTGTGGGTACTGTGAGGGCCTGTGGCTTACTTCTGCTTTGAGTGGGATATTTCTGGAAGTATATTATCTCACTGAAGGTGGTCTGCCTTGATGAACCTGGAGGGATTGTCTTTAGTTTAGTTTCGAGATACAGTGCGGAAACATGTCCTTCGGCCTACCGAGTCCGCGCCGACCAGCGATTCACATACACCAACACAAAGGGGAATTCAGCACATTGGAAGAGTTTCGAAGAAACAGAAGCAGTCTTATTGAAACTTATAAGATACTTGAGGGTCCTGACAGGATAAATGTTTACAGGATTTTTCATCTTATGGGAGAGTCTTGTAGCAAATGGCATGGCCTCAATAAAAAGCAGGATAGGTATAAGTTTAGACTGAGATGAGGAAAGATTTCATCTCTCAGAGGATTGTGATTTTTTTGGAACTCATTGCCACAAACTTCTACAGATGCACCATGCACACTATTCCTTCGCTCCATGGATGCTGCCTCACCCGCTGAGTTTCTCCCGCATTTTTGTCTACCTTCGATTTTTCCAGCATCTGCAGTTCCTTCTTAAACACCATAGAAAGCGTACTGTCAGGTTGCCTCACAGCTTGGTGTGGGAACAGCTCTGCCCAGGGCTGCAAGAAATTGCAGAGAGTTGTGGATGTTGCCCAGTCCATCACACGGACCAGACTCCCCATCTTTGGCTCCATCTACACTTCATGCTGCCATGGAAACGCAGCCAATATAATCAAAGACTTGTCCCACCCAGAATATTCCTTCTTGATCCCGCTCCAATAGGACAGAAGCTCACAGAGGCTTGAAATCACACACCACCAGACTCAGGAACAGCTTCTTCACCCCAGTTATTGGGTTTCTGAATTGTCCGTCCATAAGCTAGGGCCCTGTCCGATTCACCTCCACCACATTGCAGTATTTTTTAGTTTTTTTAGTTTAGAGATACAAAGCGGAAACATGCCCTTTTGCCCACCGAGTCTGCTTCAACCAGCAATCACCGCAACCCAACACTGTCCCACACACACTAGGGACAATTTTACATTCATACATTTTATACTAAGCCAATTAACCTCGAAACCTATACGTCTTAGGCGTGCGGGAGGAAACCGAAGATCTCGGCGAAATCCCACTCAGGTCACGGGGAGATCGTACAAACTCCTTACAGACAGCACCGGTAGTCAGGATTGAACCCGGGTAATTGGCGCTGTAAGGCAGCAACTCTACCGATGTGCCACTGTGCCGCCCTTTACGTTATGTATGGAACTGGTGCACTACAATGCTGAGCTCTATATTCTTCACTCCGTATCTTCTCTGTCATTCATAGCAAAAGGATTTGAGTATAGGAGCAGGGAGGTTCTATTGCGTACAGTTTTGGTCTCCTAATCTGAGGAAAGACATTCTTGCCGTAGAGGGAGTACAGAGAAGGTTCACCAGACTGATTCCTGGGATGTCAGGACTTTCATATGAAGAAAGACTGGATAGACTCGGTTTGTACTCGCTAGAATTTAGAAGATTGAGGGGGGATCTTATAGAAACTTACAAAATTCTTAAGGGGTTGGACAGGCTAGATGCAGGAAGATTGTTCCCGATGTTGGGGAAGTCCAGAACAAGGGGTCACAGTTTAAGGATAAGGGGAAAACTTTTAGGACCGAGATGAGGAAAACATTTTTCACACAGAGAGTGGTGAATCTGTGGAATTCTCTGCCACAGAAGGTAGTTGAGGCCAGTTCATTGGCTATATTTAAGAGGGAGTTAGATGTGGCCCTTGTGGCTAAAGGGATCAGGGGGTATGGAGAGAAGGCAGGTACAGGATACTGAGTTGGATGATCAGCCATGATCATATTGAATGATCGAGGACCCGAGACGTCACCTATCCTTTTTCTCCAGAGATGCTGCCTGACACGCTGAGTTACTCCAGCACCATGTGATGAGACAATGATATCTTGTTCCATCGAGGCTGTAATTGACATTTACCCAACGTGAAGAAATAAGTCATAGATTTTTTGCCAATATTACAGTCTCATGTGTTTAACAAAAGGCTTGACTGGTTACACAATGGAAACTCAAACAACTCATAAATAAGTAATTTGTTCAAACAAACAAAAATGTATTGACAGTGGGGGTATTCAACCCGTTTAAAAAAAATCATTAAGCTCAAAAGACCTCAAAAACCAGGGTTAGTCTTTATCCCGCTCTCAGGCACATGATGCGAGACTGAAAAGATCACATAAATAACCAGGTTGAATCTCAGCGGCTGACAGCAGTCACCTTTGCTAAGAAGTCTCAGAGTAAAAGGAGGTGGACAATTTACTCAGCGCACACACAGCCTTTGCTTTCCATTGTATACAGTTCAGTGGCAGTGGGGATGATTAATAGTTTTTCCACTGGGCCTGGAAGAACATTTGATTACACTCTTCAAGTGGATCTGTGGCTTTTCTCCAGCAATTTAGTAGCTGATGTGGTAATCAGCGTGTGATGATGCCTCATTGCTTCTTGGTAGACACGAACATTTGAACTGGTGCCTTTGTAAACAACATGAGCAGTGGTCATAAAGTACGAGTCAAAAAATACTTGGGCACTGTACAGGAATCGGTTATCTGGGTGATAGGACATTCCCCCCCTGGCCACATTCTGGAAAGAGAAGACGAATGCAAAACGCTGGAGTAACTCAGCGGGTCAGGCACCATTTCTAGAGAAAAGGAATAGGTGACGTTTCGGGTCGAGGCACTTCTTCAGACTAAGAGTCAGGGGAAAGGGGAGCGAGAGATATAGATGGTACTAGGAAAAAGGAATGGAAGATATGCAGAAAGCAACGATAATGAAGGAAATGTGGAGCCCACAAAGGTCCATTGTTGGCTGTGGGGTAGGTGATAACGAGTTATAGACAGTGAATCGCAACAGGACGACAGTGAGACTAGTACGACGACTAGGGTGGAAGGGATGGAGAGAGAGGGGGATGCAGGGGTTACTTGAAGTTAGGGAAATCAATATTCATACCGCTGGGCTGTAAGTTGCCCAAGCAAAATCTGAGCTGCTGTTCCTCCAATTTGCCTTTGGCCTCACTCTCAAAAGGAGGAGGCCCAGGACAGAGGTCAGTGTGGGAATGGGAAGCGGAGTTAAAGTGTTTAGCAACCGGGAAATCACGTAGGCCAAGGCGGACTGAGCGGCTTAAATCAGCATCTGTAGTTCCTCCCTACACATTCTGGAGATATAAACTGTTTGTGTGTATAGTTGCCCAGTTGGTAGCCTTCATGTTTCTGAGTCAGAAAGCTGTGGGTCCAAGTCCTACCCTACAGGACTGAGTGTTCCATTCTAGGCTGACATTTCAGTGGAGTGCTGAACTGAGGGAACGCTAGCTACACTGTTGTAAGTGCTGTCTTGCAGAGGAGCCTTTAAACCTTTAGTGGGCATTAAAGATCCAAATTGAAGATTGGTCAAAATATAGACAATAGACAATAGGTGCAGGAGTAGGCCATTTGGTCCTTTGAGCCAGCACCGCCATTCAATGTGATCATGGCTGATCATCCACAATCAGTACCCCGTTCCTGCCTTCTCCCCATATCCCCTGACTCTGCTATCTTTAAGAGCCCTGTCTAGCTGTGTGAAAGTGCGAAAGTGTGAAAGAATTCAGTGGGATAAATTTCTTCTTAGACCTTCCATTTGCCCCTTTTCCCCGGATGACTTTGGCTGGAAACCTTCCCTAGATTCCAGGATCTGCCAGGTTTATTTGCATATCTCTGCAGACGCTCCAGAGTCTCACCCAGTGCTGGCTCAAGTTGCCTGGGTGTCCTGTTGCAGTAACAAGGAACTGCTGATGCCCAAAGAAGAGACCTGACCTGAAACATCACCTAATCTTTTTCTCCAGAGAACTCTGGTGTAAACCAGCATTTGCAGTTCCTTCCTATGCAGGTAAAACTTTACTTCTACATCCCCCTCATCATACTCCTTAAGAATAATGATTGTGGCAATGAATTCTCAAAATTTCTTTCATTTCAACAGCATTCTGTCTCCAAGGATGAACCTTCCCTTCCAGGAATCAATCTGGTTAACCTTCACTGCATTTTCATTATTGCAAGTATTTTCCTCCTTAGGATACTGTACCGAGGCATACTGTACACCATATTCTAGATGGATTCATCAAGGCGTTGGTCGGGCTGCATTTGGAGAAGCGTGAACAAATTTGTGCCCCATATCTGAGGAAGGATGTGCTGGCTCTGGAGAGAGTCCAGAGGAGGTTTACAAGAATGATCCCAGGAATGAGTGGGTTAGCATATGATGAGTGTTTGACAACACTGGGCCTCTACTCGCTGGCGTTTAGATGGTTGAGGGGGGACTCCATTGAAACTTACCGAATAATGAAAGGCATAGATTGAATGTATGTAGAAAGGATGTTTCCACTGGTGGGAGATTCCAAGACCAGAGGTCATAGCCTCAGAATTAAAGGGTGCTCCTTTAGAAAGGAGGTGAGGAGGAACTTCTTTAGTCAGAGGGTAGTTAATAGTAAGATTTGAACGAGAACTTACCAGTTTGAAGTTTGATCGTTATTTTATGAGGAGTAACGTTGAGGGAATACGTGAAGAACCCCGCCAGGACGCATGCGTGTCATTCTTCAAAGCAGCGGTGTGAAATCACAGATAACTGTAATGACTAAACATAGTAAGATTAGAGAAGAGATACCAGTTGAGTATATGATCAAGGGTGGGAGCGGAGGGCACGTAATCCCTCAACGTTACTCCTCATAAAATAACGATCAAACTTCAAACTGGTAAGTTCTCGTTTAATCTTACTATTTTACTTCGGAGTCACGTGAGTGACTACGTGAAGATTTTAAAGCTCTATGATTTCATGCCGTGGAAACGAGTCCATGTATCGCATCTGCCTTGATTATGGGGAGAATAGAGTTAACATCATTAGACATCAATACGATATTGAAACCCAACGATAAATATATTAACACCAATTATTGCCCCTATTTATGGGGTAAATTATATTACATAACTTAAATTTGTTTCTGCAAATGTTCCAGGTTCAATGACTGGTTTGTTATAAAGTCGTTGGAAAGTTTCCTCCGTTGACCATCCTGCTGTCTTGAGGATTTGGTCCATAGGAACGTCCAACTTCATAGCTGCCGATGTAGCTGCAGCCCTGGTGGAGTGAGATTTAAAAAATGCTAGTGTCTACTCCAGCCTTTATTAGGACCTTTAGTAGCCATCTGGAGATGGTCTGGACTGTCACTGTTTTGAGTGGCTGTTTGTAGCTGATTAAAGTGACATTTCTTTCCCTCTGATGATCTTAGTATACTCCATATATAATAGTAAGTGTGTTACAATACAGAGACGACCATCTGTCGGGTAGGCCCTGAATTCTGTTTTTAGGCCTGCTGACCCCTGTCTGTTCTGTTTGACTATTTCATTGATGTGAAAAGTTAAATTTCCAGATGAAATAATCATGTTGTCCAGCCTTAGTTTCTGTAGTGACTGGACCCTTTGTGCCGTGACCAAGGCCATCAGCATGACTGTTTTCATAGTCAGTTTCTGTAGGGACAGAGCTGTAGCTGGAGACCAGTTTCTTAACATGGTCAGTACAATGCTCACATTCCATATTTGGGAGTACCTGGTTCTTGAGGGATTAACATTAAAATGCCCCTCATGAGTTGGTGTGTCCCAACAGAATGCCGCTCTGTTCCTTGCCACAGATATGTTGACAGAGCACATCTGGCACAGTTGATGGCACTATGACTGAGCCTCTCATCGTAATGGAGGCTTGCCAGGAATTGCAGAACAGACGGGATGTTCATAGATCTGTGGGTGATGTTTATTGTTGCGACAGTACTTCCCATTTCTTGATGACACCAAGTACTGTTTTTTGGTGGACTGTCTGTGGGCCGCTGAAATAATATCCCCTGTTCGGTCCGTCAGTCCCAGGTGTAGTAGAGGTGCTTTCAACTCTATAAATTAATAGGTTTATATAATTATGACATGGGTAACTACCCCTTGTTGCGGGAAGAACCAGTAAATTAGGTCTATGATGGATGGTGATGCATGGTTCTAAAACCATGTCGTGTATCACCGGGACCCATGGTTGAGTAGGCCAATCGGGTACTATCTAAATACCAGACGCGGAGTCTACTGTATATTCCTAAATACCCGACTGATGAGGCAGAAGGAGGGAATGCATAAATAAATAATCCCCCAATGCAGCGTAAATGCATCTGTACCACTGCCCCAGGTTCTGGTTCCCATGAACATAATTCGATAACTGGTGAGAGCATGGATACGAATAGGTCGATATCTGGTGTTCCATACCGTGCTGTAATTTCAGCAATACATTTTTTTTTTAATTTAAATTTAATTTTAATTTTTTTATCCAACATCCATTCAGTGTTTTCATAGAATTAGCGTGACCTGTTGTCTGCCACTAAATTCAGTTTACCTGGTAAGTAGGTAGCTGATATCCAAATATCTCTCTGGATACACTATTGCCAAATTGTGTTGGCCAGATTGTCACATGATGTCGATATGTTTCCACCCATATGGTTGATATATGGTACCACGGTGGTGTTGTCAATTTGTAGTCTAACATGCTGGTGATAACCCAGAACAATATGACTTAAAGCCATGGAATGTACTCAACATTCCCAGGTAGTTTATGCCCAGTGTTTGTAATAATGATGCCTCCTGTGCATTCCATCTCCCCCACAGCTGGAGATGGAATTGGTAGCACCCCAACCAAGTGCACTGGCATCAGTATGTAGTTCCATAGACGGGTAGCTGATAATGTTTGGATCGGAACAATGCCTAATGTTATGTTTCCACCATTTTAGTTCCATTGTGGCCTCTGTTGGTAGCTTCATTGGTCTGTCAGAATGACCCCCATAATTTTTGAGTTCACGAATGTGTGCCCTCTGTAATTTTTGATAATGTAAAAGTCCGATATGTGTGGCTGGAAACGCAGCCACTATAATGCCAATTATTCTTGCTACCAGTCTGATGGATGGTTTTGTTTTGCTGCAAGCATCCATTAAGGCTGTAACCTTTTCTTTCGGCAAAGTCACTGACATGTGAACTGTGTTAAGGGTGTACTGCAGATGATCCATTGTGTTAAATAACATCTGTGGTCACCTCTAATGGGTACTGTATAGTAAGCATCTTTTAATACGATGCTTGGCATGTAGTAACCTAGGAATCAATAGCTTAGCAGTAACAAAGGTTCCCATCTAGAAATGAATATATAGTACGAAAGTATTCAAATTAGTCTAATCTATGATGATGTGGCAACCACCATCTAGTTTATGATAAAGATTTTGGACACGAATTCCTGTGATTCGTGTTGGATATCCTCCATTACTCCTTTTTTATATGGGCACTGTAGTTCAGCATGCGCTATTGATTTTTTCTTTGCCTGTAAGCACGAACATTCGGTTCGGTCCATGCTGAACTGGAGGATTATGTTTTGTATAAATTCTATGGTATAACCCTATACTTCTGAAAATATAAGTGTCGGTAGTTAATTTATTCCATGCATCCAGATAGAATTGTAATCTCCCACCAACCTCGTAAGGAACCAGACCCACCTACCTCCATGGTTAATATTAGTAGGTTTGTTACTTTTTCGGCATCCTCCGTGGACGTTGAGGTGCCGGTGTCTGGATCTGTAGTTGGGTCGGTGTTGAGGGTTAGCGCATTCCCCAGGAAGTAGTTTTTAGACGTTGCTTTAATGAGCCCCAGGGTTTTACCCTCTTTGTCAAGTTCTTTTACCTGTTTTGATAAGTTGCCTCCAAATAGTAATATTGGTGGTTTGGAGGTTCCAGGTTTGCATAGGCCTGCAAATTAGGATCTAAAGCCGGTTGGATGGCACTTCTTCTAATGCTGTTTACTCGTATTGGTAGTTGCAAAATAAAGCCAGTGCACCCTGGTGATCTTGTGGCATGTCTTTTTTGTTTATTGTGCGGGCAAAACCCGTAATTCCCGCTGTTAGGAGTTTCAGAACTTTCTGTTGTTTCAAGTCCCTGGCTGCCATGTTTTCAAATACACTGGTTGACACTGGGAACATTCAGTGTTTTGCAGTTCCATGATGGTAAGTGTCTTCCAATAGGTTTTCTTGCACCCCATGTGCACTAGGGGTATGTTCTGCACCCCTCTTCAGGTTCAGCCCAGAATTGACCCCCTATACTCCCCTCTGATGAGGGAGAAACACTGTGCAGCCCTACAAGAGGTACTGCTGTAGGACTTACTAGCTGCCCCCTGTGACTAGTCTCCATCTCCCGGAGCCTGCCACTTACCTGCTCCAACAGCCGCTCCAGCTGGCTCCGATGCTCTCGGGCACTGGCCACTCGCTGCTGCTTCAGTTCCTGCAGCCGCTCCAACCGGCTCCAATGCTCACGGGCACTGGCCATCATGGCTGCTTTTGAAGCTGTTCCTCCTGCAGCCGCTCCAACCGGCTCCAATGCTCACGGGCACTGGCCGTCGCGGCTGCTTTGTTCCCCGCTCCCAGCCGCTCCAACCGGCTCCAATGCTCACGGGCACTGGCCGCTCGCGGCTGCTCCTGAAGCCGCTCCAACCGGCCCCAATGCTCACGGGCACTGGCCGCTCGCGGCTATTCAGAGTCGGACTCATCGGAGTCAACGACTCTGTTGGTTTTTTGCTTCGCTCTACCGCCCGGCCGTGGCCAGTGCGGGAGCGAAGTCGGGCACAGCTGTTCCCATTACGGGAGATTGGCGTGCCGTTGGCTGCTGCTGCCGGCTGCCCGCAACGCCGCGGTTCTCCCCCGCCTGCTTTCCCGCAGCCTTCGTGGGTCTGGTCCATGTCTCCACCTGTAAGGTAAGTGGAAGGAACGCAGAGTCTCCTTACCTGCTGTTCCCGGCTTTCAATTTTTGCCGCTAAGGGGAACGTCGTTCCCCCTGCTGTGACTCGTTGCAATGCGTGTAGCGATATGACACGCATGCGTCCTGGCGGGGTTCTTCACGTAGTCACTCACGTGACTCCGAAGTAAAATCTGTGGAACTCATTACCACAGAGGGCTGTGGAGGCCACGTCAGTGGATATTTTTAAGGCAGAGACAGACAAATTCCTGATTAGAACAGATGTCAAGGGATATGCGAAGAAGACAGGAAAATGGGATTAGGAGGCAGAGATCAGCCATGATTGAATGGCGAAGTAGACTCGATGGGCCGAATGGCCTAATTCTGCTCCTATAATTTGTAAGGTTGTGAAGGCTTTTTGGAAATGGACCATGAGATCTTAGTTCTACATGTCCACGCACTTTAATCCTGATTAATCCCGTCTGTTGCATTTTACCCAAGGCCCTCTCAAAGAACAAATACACCCCATCAATAACCTGAACCTCACTTACTCAGCCAGTTGCAACCTCAAGACTCAATAATCCAGTGGGGCATGAAGTATGTAGGAAAGAACAGCAGATGCGACCTGCAGACCCCGTGACCTGCGTGGCTTTTCTCTGGGTGCCTCAGTTTCCTCCCACATTCCAAAGACGTACAGGTTTGTAGGTTAATTCGCTTCGGTAAAGATTGTAAATTGTCCCTCCTGTATTGGATGGAGCTGGTGTACGGGGATCGCTGGTCGGTGCAGACTCGATGGGCCAAAGGCCTGTTTCTGAGCTGTATCTTTAAACTAAACTAAAAATAAACCTGTGGGGACCAATGTTAATTATTGTTTCCAATTTAGCTGCAGTGATTTTTTTTTGCCAGTTTGTGAATCCATCTCCAACATAAATCTATTCATGTTTGCATCTTTAGATTATTTTTCAGGAACTCTGTGTTTCCACCAGAAAGTAATGAGTGCGATAGGGAATTCTCTTCTGCGAGTCCCTGGTTAAAGATGGCCAGGTAAGGGATTATACTGTTGATGGAGGCAGGGTGAAGACCTCTGCTTTTAGTAACAGCTTGGTGAGGCAACTCTGTAGAATCCCCACAGGGTTGTTTGTGGCGACTCTTTGCATACTCTGCATATGACATGTAAAACAAAGAGTTTCACTGTGACACGTGTCTCATGTGCGGCACAGTGGTACAGTGGTAGAGTTGTTGCCTAACAGCGCCAGAGACCCGGGTATCAATCCTGACTACGGGTGCTGTCTGTACAGAGTTTGCACGCCCTCCTTGTGAATCTCCATTTTCCTCCACCACTCCAATGACGTACAGGTTTGTAGGTTAATTGGCTTGGTATAATTGTAAATTATCCCTAGTGTGTGTCGGATATTGTTGGTGTGCGGGGGATCGCTGGTCTGCGTGGACTCGGTGGGCCAAAGGGTCTGTTACCACGCTGTATCTCTAAACTATACTAAACTAAACTGGACTGAGTGTGGCTGGCAAGGCTAGCTCCGGAGGTGTACACTCAGCAATAGATGAAGTGACAGGTGCAGATGCTGGCGCCTACCTGCCTTCTCTGGCTCCACTGACTGGGATCCTAATGGTTGTCTTAAAAGTTGATACAGGCCCTTTTGGTCAAATCACTGCAGCTACAGGGCGGCACGTGGTATAGTCGCAGCTTTACAGCACCAGGAGACCCAGGTTCGATGCTGACTACAGGCACTGTCTGCATGGTGTTGGTATGCTCTCCCTGTGACCGCATGCGCTTTCACCAGGTGCTCCGGTTTCCTCCCAAACTCCCAAAGGCGTGCTGATTAGCGTGTGGACATTGCCCCTTGTGTATAGGGGAGCGAAGGCAAAAGTGGGATAACACAGAACTATTGTGAATGGTGGACTTGGTGGGCTGAAGGGCCCGTCTCCACACTGCATCTTGCAAACAATCATTCAATTAATCCATCTCCAATGCAAGAATCATCAGTCTCCAAAAACAGCAGTCTAGAAGAGCAGCTAAGACCATGGGTGCCCAGCAGCCCGTGACTCCCTAACTTCCTCTTTCACCAAGGCACTAGTCAGAGGAATAATTTCCTGGAATTCTTGCCTGGAATAGTGAGATCTCATTTCATAAGGAATAGGAGTAGAATTAGGCCATTCGGCCCATCAAGCCTACTCCGCCATTCAATTATGGCTGATCTATCTCTCCCTCCTAACCCCATTCTCCTGCCTTCTCCCCATAACCCCATGACACCCGTGCTAATCAAGAATCTATCTATCACTGCTTTAAAAATACCCACTGACGGCCTCCACTGCCCTCTGTGACAAAGAATAGTAAGATTAAACGAGAACTTACCAGTTTGAAGTTTGATCTGTATTTTATGAGGAGGAATGTTGAGGGAATACGTGAAGAACCCCGCTTCCAACGCATGCGTGTCATTCTTCAAAGCAGCGGTGTGAGGTCACAGAAAACTATAATGACCTAACATAGTAAGATTATCAAAGAGATACCAGTTTTTGATATGATCATAGGAGGGTGGGAGCGGAGGGCACGTATTCCCTCAACGTTCCTCCTCATAAAATACAGATCAAACTTCAAACTGGTAAGTTCTTGTTTAATCTTACTATTTTACTTCGGAGTCACGTGAGTGACTACGTGAAGATTTCAAAGCTCTGTGACCTCATGCCGTGGAACGAGTCCATGCTTCACAACTGCCTTGGGTATTGGGAGAAAGTATCATTAGCAATTTTAAACACACTCATACAAAGACTTGTGTGATATAACGAAAAATAAATTTATTAAATTGAAATCATAGCCCTGTAACCTTTCGGGCAAATTATATTATTGAACGTAAAATGCTTTCAGAAAACGATGATGGCTCCAAAACTGGTTTGTTATAAAACCTTTGGAAAGTCCTTTCCGATGACCATCCTGCCATTCTGAGGATTTGGTCTGTTGGCACCTCCAGAATTTTTGCTGCGGATGTTGCTGCAGCCCTGGTGGAATGAGATTTAAAAACATTAGTGTCTATTCCTGCCATCTTTAGGACACATTTGAGCCACCTTGAGATAGTTTGGGTCGTGACCCTTTTGTGCGGTTTCTTGTAAGAAATTAACAGAGCCATTTCCTGACCTCGAATGCTCTTAGTATATTCCATGTATAATTGGATATGTCTAGCTATACACAGGCGTTCGTCATTTGGATATGCCATAAATTCAATCACTTGACCCGATGAACCTGGTCTGTTTTGTTTTATTAAATCATGTATGACAAACACCAGTTTCTCGGGTGAGATGATCAAGCAGTCCAGGCTCAGTTTGTTTAATGACTGGACTCATTGTGCGGTAACTAACGCCATGAGCATAACCATCTTCATGGTCAGTTTCCGAAGTGATAATGCTGTTATGGGCGACCAACTCCTCAGCATGTTCAAAACGACACCCACATCCCAGATTCTGGAGTACCTGGTTTTAGGGGGTTTTGCATTGAATATGCCCCTCATAAATTTTGTTACCAGGGGGTGCGTTCCCACCGTGTGCCGCTCCGTTCCTTGCGATAGGTAATTGGAGAGTGCACTTCTGGCACTATTGATGGCACTGTAGCCTAATCGTTTATCACAATGGAGGCTTGTTAGAAATTCCAATACGGCCGGAATGTTCTTGGCCCTTTGGTCTAGGTTGTTGTCAAAGCAGTATATGCCCCATTTCTTGATGTGTCCGAGGTACTGCTTCCGTGTTGACAGTCTTTGTGCGGATGTGATGAGATTCATAGTCCTGTCTGACAGCCCCATGCCGTGTAGTGGGTCTTTCAGACTCTACAAATCAACAAATCCATTGTCTTATGGCATGGGTGACTGCCCCCAGTCACTGGATGAATTAATAAATTCGGGCTATGTCCAATAAGGGAACATGGTTCTAACACCATCCCCTGTATGACCGGATACCATGGTTGAGTAGGCCAATCGGGTACTATGAGAATCCCAGATGCCGAATCTTGTTGAATTTTCCTTAGTACCCGATTGATGAGGCAGAACGGGGGAAATGCATAAAAAAGCCATTTCTCCCAATGCAGTGAGAAAGCATCTGTAGCTTCTGCCCCAGGGTCTGGTTCCCAGGACACATACGTTGGTAATTGGTGATTCAACCTGGATGCAAAAAGATCAATATCTGGTCTACCATATTTTGTTGTAATTTCAGCAAATACATTTTTATTTAACATCCATTCCGTGTTTTCGTTAAATTTGCGTGATCTGGTGTCTGCCACTGAATTTAGCTTACCTGGTAGGTATGTTGCCGATATCCAAATGTTTCTTTGGATACACCATTGCCAAATTAAATTTGCCAATTGATCACAAGATGTCGATATATTTCCACCCATGTGATTTATATATGCCACCGCGGTGGTATTATCAATTTGTAATCGTACATGCTGGTGGTTAATTGCTGAGCAATATGACTTAAGGCCAAAAAATGCCCCTAACATCTCTAGGTAATTAATACCACGTGTGTTAAGTAATACTGCCTCCTCTGTCTTCCACCTCCCTCCACAACTAGAAACAGAATTAGTGGCTCCCCAACCAATGGCGCTGGCATCTGTTTGTAATACCATAGACGGGTTTTCAATAATGATTGGGTTGGAGCAATACCTAATGTTATGTTCCCACCACTGTAGTTCAAGTATAGCTTCCGTAGGCAGCTCCATAGGCCTATCAAAATGACCCTTGTTAAATTTGAGTGCTCTAATTTTTGTTCTTTGCAAATTTTGATAATGTAATGGCCCAAATTGTGTGGCCGGGAATGTAGCCACAATCTTCCCAATTATCCGGGCTACCCGTCTAATGGAGGGTCTGTTGGTGTTAAGAAGCTCGCTGCAATCCTCCTGTAGGGCTACGGCTTTATCTATTGGTAAAGTCACTAACATATTGACCGTGTTAATGGTGAATCCTAAATAATCCATATTAGTTGCTGGTATCAATTTAGACTTAACTGGATGGATGATAAACCCTAGTTGTTCAAACAATTGTTTTGTGGCAAGTACTGTTTGATGTGCCAATTCGTAAGTTGTGCCAACAATAAAAATGTCGTCTAAATATGCCATCACCCTATGGCTTTGTTTACGTAACAATGCCAAAGCTGGTTTCAAAATTTTAGTAAATAATCTGGGGGCTGATGTTAGCCCATTTGGTAAGGCTCTATATTGCCAAAGTTCCCCCATCCAGTTAAATTTCAAATACCGTCTGTGTTCCCTTCTGATGGGTACTGTATAGTTGACACGCATGCGTTGGAAGCGGGGTTCTTCACGTAGTCACTCACGTGACTCCGAAGTAAAATTCCACAGATTCACCACGCTCTGACTAAAGAAAGATCTGCCAACTTTCAAGTTGCTTAACATTGTCCAGGACAACATCGCACTGGTTGACACCACCTCAACTACCTCAAACATTCAATCCCTCTGCCACACATGTAGTGTATGAACAGTGAATATTTAGACCAGACCTTGGATATACAGACCATTCAGACCATCACCCCGTACACTGACACTATCCTACACACTAGGGACAATTCTTTTGCACGATTTACAAAAAGCCAATTAACCTACAAACCGGTAAGTCTTTGGAGTGTGGGAGGAAACTGCAGCACCTGGAGAAAACACACGCGGTCACAGGGAGAATATAAAAACTCCACACAGACAGCACCCGTGGTCAGGATTGAACCTGGGTCTCTGGCGCTGCAAGGCAGTAACTCTACCGCTGCGCCACCATGGATGCAAGATTCAATGCAGCGACACGATAAGCTTTCATTGACAGCATAGCCCAATGTTGTGACCATTACTGCCCAAATGAACAAGGACAGCAAGTACATTGGAACTCCAGCACTTGAAAGTACCACCCCTTCCCCACACAACCAAGTCATGCACACAGTAAAATATTGCTATTGATTCACCAATGATTCATCACCATACATTTCAGGGAAATATCTCACACCCATCTTCTCAAGGACAACTCAAAAATCGTAGATTCAAAGGGACCTGGGAGAATTTAGTTTGTTTAATGTTAATTTAGAGATACAGCGCGGAAACAGGCCCTTCGACCCACCGAGTCCGCACCAACAGCGATCCCCGTACACTAGCACTATCCTACACATGGGGACAATTTACAATTATAGTAAGCCAATTGATCTACAAACCTTTACATCTTTGTAGTGTGGGAAGAAACCGGAGATCCCGGAGAAAACCCACGCAGGCCACAGGGAGAATGTACAAAGTCCATACAGACAGCACCCAAGGTCAGGATCAAACCCGGGTCTCTGCCGCTGTAAGGCAGCAACTCTCCCGCTGTGTCGATGTACCACCCTCCTGGTGCTGAGTGCTGGTGCAGGATTCCCAAAAGGTTAATTTGCAAGTCAAATCAGTAGTAAGGGAGGCAAACACAATGCTAGCATTTACTTTGAGAGGACTAGAGTATACAAAACAATGATGTAATGCTGAGGCTTTATAAGGCACTGGGCTGACTGCATTTGGAGTATTGTGAGTAGTTTCAGGCTCCATGTCTGAGGAAGGATGTGCTGAGGTTGGAGAGGGTCCAGAGGAGGTTTAAGAGCATGATCCCAGAGATGATTGGGTCAGTGTATGAGGAGCGTCTTAAGGAACTGGGCCTGTACTCGCTTGAGTTTAGAAGGACACCTCGTTGAAATTTACTGAATAATGAAAGGCCTGGATAGAATAGATGCAGAGAGGATGTTTTAATAGGAGAGTCTAGGTCCAGAGGGCATAACCTCAGAATAAAAGGACGCAACTTTAGAAAGGAAGCGAGAGGAATTTCTTTAGTCAGAGTGTGGTGAATCTGTGGATTTCATTGCCACAGAACGTTGTGGAGGCCAAGTCAATGGATATTTTTAAGGTGGAGATTGACAGATTATTGATTTGTATAGGTGTCAAGGGTTATGGGGAGAAGGCAGGAGAATGCAATTGGCGGAGTATACTTGATGTGCATGAAGGAACTGCAGATGCTGGTTTGAAACAAAGATAGACACAAAATGCTGGAGTAACTCGGCGGGACAGGCAACATCTCTGGAGAGAAGGAATGGGTGATGTTTCAGGTCTGAAGAAGAGTCTCGACCCGAAACATCACCCATTCTTTCCCTGCAGAGATGCTGCCTGTCACGCTGAGTTACTCCAGCATTTTGTGTCTAACTTTGCAGTAAACTTGATGGGCCGAATGGCCTACTTCTGCAGCTATGACTTATGAACACAAGGTAAAAAGGGCAATGATTGCTGAGCTGGCCACTAATGACGCATTGAGCAATAAAAAATTGGCGCAAGGTTTATTGTCAACCAAGTAAATTGAGGTAAACAGACTTGACGAAGGTAAAAATAAACCTTGTCCAAGGATGAAAGGGTGGAGGGGAAATTGGCAGACAAAATTAATTTGTGCAACTGGGAATTTGATTTTTTTTTTCAGTTCCAGAAACACTCAGGTCGGACTGTGGTAATGAACTTAGTTAATGCTTCAAGTGATGGCCGCAGTTCTGAAATTAAAAGGTATCAGAGATACGTATCAAAGAACCTGGAACCAAGAGGTCAAGAGAAAAAACCCAAAAGGACCAAAGAGTGGAAGAGTGATTTTCGAGTGATCCCAGGTTAGTTTAGTTTAGAGATACAGTGCCTTTCTGCCCAGAGAGGAATGCTGCCGCATCCTCTCCGGATGACACTGTGGCACCGACCCAGGCCCCGGCAGCGGGCTCCGTTGACTTTGTTGTCCGTGGGCTCTGACTTTCTTTGAGCTCTGTGTGTCGTATGAACATCTAGTGGTGTTTAAGAGACTTTTGGCTGGGCATATGGATATTGCAGGGAACAGGAGGATATTCAGCATGTGCAGGCTGATAAGATTTTGTCTCTGCATCATGTTTTGGCACAGACATCGTGGGCCGAAGGCCCTGTTCTGTGCAGTGCTGTTCTACTGTTCTACGTTCTATCTAAAAAACATAAATCGCAGAACAAAAATCATCGTTGAGCAAGGTGAAAATGTATCAGTTGTAGATTAAATCTATCATTCTATGACTCTAAATCGCATTTCACGGAGTATGGGGGGTCTCAGTGTCGTCCCTGATACAGCACACAGCATACACAATGATGCTATGTGTGTCATTACATTCAGCCCCCAAAGAGACTCAGCAGCATATAAATTCAGGGTCAGACTGACCTTGGCAGCAGCAAGCAGTACTAACTGTGCCCCAGGTTAGGACTCGAAAGCAGGCCTGCAACAGGTGATGCAGCTTGGTGACCTCAGCTGTGCAGAATTGTAATTTCTGCCTTGAACCCCTTGAAAGAAGCGACAAAAAGTTTTGAAATCATTGCTAAGCAAACAGCTAGCAACCAAACCGATGGCAGCCTGAAGCAGCGAACCGAACACTTTAGCGAAGAGAGACGAGAATTGAAAAAAAAATAACCCTTGTTGATTTCTGATGTAACTTTCCATGATATACTGAATGAGTTTAAGCTGCAGGAGTCAACTGTAGAAATGCTTCTCAAATCAGACTTGGGGGTCGCATTACATTCTACCTCCTATTTTCCTTCCTAAAAAATATGATTTGTTCATTCCTCTGCCTGCATCTATCAAACTCACAGAAACATTAAAAAAAATAGGTGCAGGAGTAGGCCGTTCAGCTCTTCAAGCCAGCACAGCCATTCAATATGATCATGGCTGATCATCAAAAATCAGTACCCCATTCCTGCTTTCTCCCCATATCCCTTGATTCCTTTAGTCCTAAGAGCTAAATCTAACTTTCCCTTGAAAACATTCAGTGAATTGGCCTACACTGCCTTCTGTGGCAGAAAATGCCACAGATTCAGAACTCACTGGGTGAAGAAGTTTTTCCTCATCTCAGTCCGAAATGGCCTACCCCTTATTCTTAAACTATGACCCCTGGTTCTGGCCAAACATGGGGAACATTTTTCCTGTATCTATCCTGTCCAATCCCTTAGGAATTGTATATGTTTCTATACGAGCCAAAGGTTTCAAAGGTCTTTTATTGTCACATGTACCAATTAAGCTAGAGTGATATTTGTATTACCATACAGCCACACTAAAAAGAAGCAACACGACACACAACTACATAAAAGTTAACATAAACATCCACCACAGTGGATTCCACATTCCTCACTGTGATGGAAGGCAATAAAGTCTAATCTTCTTCCCTCTTTAATCTCCCACGGTTGGAGCAGTTGAACCATCCGTCGGGGCTATCGAAGCTCCCGCAGCCAGTGGTTGAAGCCCCCGCGTCGGGGCGATTGAAGCTCTCACGATGGGGCGATCAACGGTTGAAGGTACTGCGGCCTGGAGCTCCTGAAGTCAGTCTCTAACCAGAGACCGTGAGCTCCACCATGTTAAAGTACGCAGGCTCCCGTGGATGGAGCTCAGAGGTCGATCTCTGGCAAAGGGATCGCAAGCTCCGCGATGTTAGTCGTGCAAGCTCCCACTGTTGGAGCCCCCGAAGTCGGTCTCCAGCAGAGGCCGCCAACTCCTCAATGTTAGGCTGCAGTGCGGACGGAGATACGATACGGAAGAAAATCGCATCTCCATCAAGGAAAGAGATTAAAAAAAGGTTTCCCCAACCCTCCCTCTACCCACCCCTCACATATAACGAGCTAAAGAACACCAGAACATACCTTTAACACATACTAAAAAACAACAGAGAAGGAAGGGACAGACAGACTGTTGGCGAGACTGCCATTGCTGGCGCCACCCGGTGATCATCTTTTGGATCCCCTCTCAACCTTCTAAATTCCAGTGAATTCAAGTCCAGTCGACCCATTCTTTCATTATATGTCAGTCCCGCCATCCCGGGAATTAACCTGGTGAACCTACGCTGCACTCCCTCCATAGCAATAATGTCTGTCCTCAAATTAGGAGATCAAAATTGCACACAATACTCCAGGTGCGGTCTCACCAGGGCCCTGTACAACTGCAGTAGGACCTCCTTGCTCCTAAACTCAAATCCCCTCTCAATGAAGGCCAACAGGCCATTAGCTTTCTTCACCAGGTCTCGTTGCATCTCCCCTTTTCCTAATCTGCCTTCCTGTTCTTGCCATCAAAGTGGATAAACTCACATTTATCCACATTGTACTGCATCTGCCATGCATCTGCCCACTTACCCAACCTATCCAAGTCACCCTGCAGCCTTATAGCATCCTCATCGCTGCTCACACTACCAACCAGCTTTGCGTCATCCACAAACTTGAAGATGTCACATTTAGTTCCCTTGTCTAAATCGTCAATAAATATTGTAAATAATTGGGATCCCAGCACTGAGCCTTGCGGCACCCCGCTAGTCACTGCCTGCCATTCTGAAAAGGACCCGTTAATTCCTACTTTTTGCTTCCTGTCTGCCAACCAGTTCTCTATCCATGTCAATACCCTACCTCCAATACCATGTGCTCTAATTTTGCACACTAATCTCTTGTGTGGGACCTTGTCAAAGGTTTTTTGAAAGTCCAGATACACTACATCCACTGGTTCTCCCTTATCCTTTCTACTTGTTACATCCTCAAACAATTCCAGAAGATACGTCAAGCATGATTTCCCCTTCATAAATCCATGCTGACTCGGCCCGATCCTGCCACTGCTTTTTAAATGAGCTGTTGTAACATCTTTAACAATCGACTCAAGCAGCTTCCCCACTACCGATGTTAGGCTAACTGGTCCATAATTAGTCGTTTTCTCTCTCCCTCCTTTCTTAAAAAGTGGGGTTACTTTGGCTACCCTCCAGTCCACAGAAACTGATCCAGAGTCGAGAGCATATTGTAAAACGATCACCAATGCATCCACGATTTCTAGGGCCACCTACTCTGGAATGCAGACCATCAGGCCCTGGGAATTTATCAGCCTTCAGTCCAAACAGTTTACCTAACACCATTTCCTGACTAGGGAAATCACCTCACATTGACGACTGCTTTGGCGCCACCTCCTGCACCTACACACAACTGACTGACTTCATCCACTTCACCACCAACTTCCATCCGGCACTCCAATACACCTGGACGATTTCCGACACGTCCCTACCATTCCTTGACCTCACCATCTCCATCGCAGGGGACAGACTCCTGACCGACATACATTACAAACCCACTGACTCACATGGCTATCTGGATTACACGTCTTCACACCCTGCCCCCTGTAAAGACTCCATCCCCTACTCCCAATTCCTCCGCCTACGCCGCATCTGTTCCCAGGATGAGACATTTCATACCAGGGCATCGGAAATGTCCTCGTTCTTCAGGGAACGGGGATTCCCCTCCGCCACCATAGATGAGGCTCACACCAGGGTCTCATCCATACCCCGTAACACTGCTCTCTCTCCCCATCCCCGCACACGCAACAAGGGCAGAGTCCCTTTGGTCCTCACCTTTCACCCCACCAGCCGGCAAATACAACACATAATCCTCCGCCATTTCCGCCACCTCCAACGTGACCCCACCACTCGCCACATCTTCCCATCTCCCCCTATGTCTGCCTTCCGCAAAGACCGCTCCCTCCGCAACTCCCTCGTCAATTCTTCCCTTCCCTCCCGCACCACCCCCTCCCCGGGCACTTTCCGTTGCAACCGCAAGAAATGCAACACCTGTCCCTTCACCTCCCCCCTCGACTCCATCCAAGGTCCCAAGCAGTCGTTCCAGGTGCGACAAAGGTTCACCTGTATCTCCTCCAACCTCATCTACTGCATCCGCTGCTCTAGATGTCAGCTGATTTACATTGGTGAGACCAAGCGTAGGTTGGGCGATCGTTTCGCCGAACACCTCCGCTCAGTCCGCAATAACCTACCTGACCTCCCGGTGGCTCAGCACTTCAACTCCCCCTCCCATTCCCAATCCGACCTCTCTGTCCTGGGTCTCCTCCATTGCCAGAGTGAGCAACAGCGGAAATTGGAGGAACAGCACCTCATATTCCGTCTGGGGACCTTGCGTCCTTATGGCATTAACATAGAATTCTCCCAATTTGGCTAGCCCTTGCTGTCTCCTCCCCTTCCTAACCCTCTAGCTGTCTCCTCCCACCATCCCATCGGGCCCTCGGGCTCCTCCTCCTCCTCCCCTTTTCCTTCTTTCTTTCCCCCACCCCCCATCAGTCTGAAGAAGGGTTTCGGCCCGAAACGTCGCCTATTTCCTTCGCTCCATAGATGCTGCTGCACCCGCTGAGTTTCCCCAGCAATTTTGTGTACCTACCATTTCCTGACTAATTTGGATTCCCTTCAGTTCCTCCCTCCCACTAGATCCTCGGTCCCCTAGTATTTCTGGGAGTTTGTTTGTGTCTTCCTTAGTATAGCGAAGTTACAATACTTACCTTCAGCGGCGTTGCAGTTCTGCCACTGGCCGTGTGCGGGACTTTGGCACCTTTGAGGGAGGGGGTGGGATTAAAATGCCATTTTGTATCGCCTGTCGGAGGCGGACTTCCTCGGGCTGCTTGCTGCTGATGAAAAATCGATCAGACTTCCTTTCGCACTGTATTTAAAAAAAAATTCGCTAGACAATTTAATATTTGGATTAAAATAAATAGCGACTTTGAATGCCCTCAACGTCTACAACGTGATGGATCGCAAGAACGGGACAAAACAAAGGGTAAGTTATTTATCTATATTACTAAAAGTCTGATCTTAACTGCTTTTGGCCCACTGTGCTGCGATTTCCGAGAGAACGCCGCCACCTACGGCCGTAATTTTTGGCCACCTCACTCAGAGCCCCTCTCCACCTTCCGTGACTGGAGGATTTTTCCCATGGATGAAAAATCTGAGAGATATTAATGTTTTTTTTAAATTTGCCATTCTCTCTGCTGCCCCCGCTGGCGGTAGGGGGAGGGACTATAAAACCCGGAATTGCAGTCCCTCATTCAGTCTCTGCCAGACCCAGGAAGTGAGAGGGTCACGGCTCTCTGAGCTGCGAATTACACTGAACGCACGTCTACTCCACGGTGTGTCCCCTCGATGTGGCTGTAAAGTCGCTGCTGCCCAATTGTTTGCCTCGCCTTTTTAAAAAGTTTGTGTTCAAAAAATGAATTTTGGTTGTCAGATGGCTGCTGCCCAATTGTTTGCCTCGCCCTTTAAAAAAGTTTGTGTTCACAAAATGAATTTTGGTTGTCAGGTAGCTGCTGCCCAATTGTTTGCCTCGCACTTTTAAAAAGTTTGTGTTCACAAAATGAATTTTGGTTGTTGGGTGGCTGCAGCCAAATTGTTTGCCTTGGCTTGGCATTTAAAATCGTTGCGACAGTTGGCTGCCAGCCTAAGAATCCATTTGGCCCACAATGTCTATACTAGCCCTCTGGAAACCCGTACCTTCGGCCCGCAACACCCATACTAGCGCAACAGAAAGCCCCCCCCATCCCCAACGGGTCCCACTTAGTCTAGTTTTACATATAATCTTGCTTCTTGGGATGGCTTTAATCTAATTTTACGTAGCGAAAATGTTATTTGGCTCCCATATGAACCAGCAGTGTTTTTCCTGCCGATATGGAGTTCAAATTCACCACAAATGCAACGTTCCAATCGATCGCGTTTTAGAAGCAAGATGATTAAAATGCCCTTTTTTTAGGACAATCATGTCATAAGCCGTCCAAATTGTCTATATTTTGTGTTATTCTCTCTCCATGGTAATCATTTTTAAACTAAATATTCACAACAGTTTGAGTCACATGTATTGAGCAAAAAACAATAATTTTGTTTATATTTTGGGTGGATATTTCTGGATTAATTTATGGGAATTAAACATCAAATTCCTTCCATCTGGCATATAAATTCATGACAGTGAGATTTAAAAATCATGTTATATTTTGAATTCTTGTGTGAATGGGATTAGTTTGTTATTTGGATACTTAGGCTATTTTTAAAAATTATCCTTTTCTTAAGAAATGTAATATACAGGACATTCTTAATGGCAAAGAAAGGCATGTCATGCGTGGTTTGTAGAGCAAACATTTGTAGTTTACAATGCCAAAATATAAAAGTTGTGGAAAAACAAGGTGTACAGAGTTGCTTATTGGTTACAATCTGAGGAGTACGATGATGTTACTGATTATGATATGCCAATGTACCAGTTAGCAACTGATCTTCTCCATAAAGACGTGGTCTATTGCTAGAAATTGTAATTTATTTACCTATCTGTTACGGACGTACATCATATTATACAATAATATTAAAGTTCTGATCTTGAGAATATCAAATTTTTGAATTTTCAAGGCAGGCTGGGTGTTTATTACTATTTCCGTCACAACGGTCAATTTTGTAATTAGCTACAATTAGGTAATTAACTAATTATATGCTTTAATTTCAGGTCATCCAGGTGGGGTGGGAGATTACAACCTTCATGTGGTCCGCCCTGTTTCAACTAATGCAATCAACCCGGCGTGCACAATCAAATAAGATCAAATAGAACAAGTTGTCCGACAACTTTAGGCTGTGCACACCATACGCAAGAAGTAGAAGAAGGTCATCCAGGTAAGATGTTTTTTTATTTGTTTCAGAATGCTTCAATCTATAATAACTGAAAATTTCATTCAGTTCTCTTAATTTTTAAGAAAGTTATAGGCTTTTGACTGTCCTCGATCACAGCTTTTGTGTTAAGTCAATGGAAAAGCAATAGGGAACAAGAAGCTAATTTCCGAGTATGAAAATGGCCATAACATTTTTAATACTGAAGATATGAAAGTGAATTAGGTGTCAAATTTCTTCTTTTTATGCTTTATCTGATGGGATAAATTTCAGACTTGATTTTTTAAATCTCAAAATTTTGTAATATTGCTACTTTGTCCTCCTCTGTTGGGTTCTAAATTTCTCCCAGTCCTACGGTTTGCTGCTTCCTATGGCCATTATATGCCTTTTCCTTGGATTTAACACTATCCTTGATTTCCCTCATTAGCCACGGTAAAGTCTCCTTCCCCGTTTTATTTTTTCGCCAGGCAGGGCCAAGCAATTTTTGGAATTCATGCCACTGCATCTCCATCATCAACCTTTTAAGTATAATTTGCCCATCTATCCTTGCCAATTCCCATCTCATACCTTCAAAGTCCTTTCTTTAAGTTCAGGACCCTAGTCTCTGAATTTTACTTCGGAGTCACGTGAGTGACTACGTGAAGAACCCGCCAGGACGCATGCATGTCATATCGCTTCACGCATTGCGAAACGACAGGCGGGGTGGAGCGTTCCCCCGCAGTGGTAATTTTGAAACCGGGATCGCAGGTAAGTGAATTACTCTGCGGTCGTTTTTTGTTTCCCACGCTGTTTTTTACAGGGGGAAACTCGACAAAAATAGAGTCCACAAGGGCTGCGTCTAAAGCTGGCTGGGGAGGACTGCAGCTGAAGGCACCAGCATCACCATGAGTGGGATCAGCTGTGCCCGACTTAGCACCCGCGCTGGCCAGATCAACACTCAAAAACAGCACCCTCACGCACCCACCAGCAGAGCAAGACAATCAGAAGCTGGTGAAAGCTCAAAGGCCGGACATACAGGACAGCGGTCTTTTTTAGGCCATGGCCCAGACCGGCCTTCGTGGAAAATGCGCAAACCCCAAACCCCAAACCCAGACACCGGCGCCTCAACCTCCTCGAATACTACACAGGAAGGAGTAAACTTTCCATTGGTAACCATGGAGGTAGGTGGGTCTGGTCCCTTACAAATTATAGGAAGTGTGGATAGTGCACATATTGGTGGAGATTACACTTCTTTTTGGAGGCATGGAGTGCATTAACAACAGACACTTACATCCTAAACAGTAACAGGGATATACCATTGAATTTGTGCACAAAAATAGCCCCAGTTCAGCATGTACCGAACCGAACGTTTGTACTTTCACGAAAATAAAAATTGGAAGCCCATGCTGAACTGGTGAGACTCCACGCTAAGGGGGTTATTGAAAAAAGATGGTGGTTGTCGCATCATCATAGATTTGACCAAATTGAATACATTTTTGCAGTATATTCATTTCAAAATGGAAACCTTTGTTACTGCCAAACAATTGATTTCCACAGGCTACTTCATGGCCAGCATCGACCTAAAAGATGCTTACTATTCAGTGCCTATACGGACTGATCACAGACGTTATTTAAAATTCAACTGGATGGGGCAGCTCAGGCAGCATAGAGCGCTACCAAATGGTTTAACATCAGTCCCAGGCTGTTTACAAAAATTTTGAAGCCAGCCCTAGCGTTTCTTCGGAAACAAAAACATATGATCATGGCCTATCTAGATGACATATTGATTGTGGGCAAAACTTTGGAATTAGCCAAACTAGCTGTATCAGCCACCAAACAATTGTTTGAGAAACTGGGGTTTATCATCCATCCAGTTAAATCTAAACTAACGCCTTCCACCATAATGGATTATTTGGGGTTCACTATTGACTCAGTTCACATGTCGGTGACTTTACCAAAGGACAAGGCTACAGTCTTAACTAAGGCCTGCAACAACCTCATTGACATCAGTGAACCATCTATCAGATTGGTAGCAAGGGTGATTGGCAAAGAAGTGGCTGCTTTTCCAGCCACACAAATTGGACGATAGATAGATCATCAAAATTTACAAAGGGCAAAAATACAAGCATTAAAAATTAATGCTGGTCATTTCGACAGACCAATGAAGCTACCAATCAAAGCAATTATGGAATTAAAATGGTGGAGGGATAACATTCGTCATTGTTCCAGCCCAATCATTATCAGCAACCCCTCAGTGGTGCTACAAACTGATACCAGTGCACTTGGTTGGGGTGCTACCAATTCCATCTCCAGCTGTGGAGGTAGATGGAATGCACAGGAGACATCATTACTACAGACACTTGGCATAAACTACCTTGAAATGTTGGGTGCGTTCTATGGCCTAAAGTCATACTGTTCTGGAATATATCACCAGCATGTTAGACTACAGATTGACAATACCACCGTGGTAGCATATATTAACCATATGGGTGGAATCAAATCGACATCATGTGACAATCCGGCTAATACAATTTGGCAATGGTGTATCCAGAGAAATATTTGGATATCAGCTACTTACCTACCAGGTAACCTAAATTCAGTGGCAGACACCAGGTCACGCAAATTCAATGAAAACATCGAATGGATGTTGGATATAAAAGTATTTGCTGATATTGTAGCACGGTATGGAACACCAGATATCGATCTATTTGCATCTAGACTCAATCACCAATTACCAAACTATGTTTCTTGGGAACCAGACCCTGGGGCATCAGCGATAGATGCTTTTTCGCTGCATTGGGGGAAATTGTTTTTTCTATGCATTCCCTCCTTTCTGCCTCATCAGTCGGGTATTACGCAAAATACAACAAGACTCGGCGTCTGGTATTTTGGTAGTGCCCAATTGGCCTAATCAACCATGGTTCCCTGTGATACTTGACATGGTCTTAGAACCATGTATCACCGTCCTGAAACAACCAGATTTGTTGGTTCATCCCGTAACTGGGGATAGCCATCCATGTCATAATACGACAATCTTATTAATTTGTAGAGTTTAAAGAAACCTCTACTGGAACTGGGACTGACGGACCGAACATTGAACATTATCTCAGCAGCTCACAGGCAGTCCACCAAAAAACAATATCTGGTATACAACAGGAAATGGGAGATATATTGTCACAGAAACAACATCACTTACAGCTCGATGAACATAACGTCTGTTCTGGAATTCCTGGCAGGCCTCCATTATGATGAGAGGCTCAGTTACAGTGCCATTAACTGCGCCAGAAGTGCCCTTTCAGCATATCTATGGTGAGGATCAGAGCGTCATTCTGTTGGGACTCACCCCTGGTAACCAAACTTATGAGGGGAATTTTTAATATCAATCCCCCAAGAACCAGGTACTCTCAAATATGGGATGTGAGTATTGTCCTAACGTTGCTAAGGAACTGGTCTCCAGCAACAGCTCTGTCCCTGCAAAAACTGACGCATAAAACAGTCATGCTGATGGCTTTGGTCACAGTACAAAGGGTACAGTCTTTACATAAGTTAAGGCTGGACGATATGACTTCTTCAACAAGAAATATACCTTTTCATATTCACAAATTAGTCAAACAGAACAGACCGGGACCATCAGGCCTCAAAATAGAATTTAGGGCTTACCCTATAGATGATCGTCTCTGTATAATAAGACATTTATTGTTATATATGGAGAACACCAAAAACATCAGAGGCTATGAGATGGCACTACTAATCAGCCACAAGCAACCCCACAAAAAAGTGTCGGTTCAAATTTTTCCAGATGGTTGAAACAGGTTTTAACAACAGCTGGAGTGGATACTAACATATTCAAATCTCATTCCACCAGGGCTGAAGCTACATTGGCAGCTATGGAGTTGGACGTACCGATGGACCAAATCCTGGAGACAGCAGGATGGTCAAGGGAAAAAACGTTCCAACAATTCTACCATAAACCAGTGGTTAAACCTGGAACTTTTGCAGAATCAATTTTAAGTTCTGTAATATGATTTCACCCCATGAAATAGGGGCTATAATTTGTTGTTAATAACTTTATCATGGATTTCAATGTCGGATTCATGTTTAAACATGTTAACACAATTTCTCCCTTAGTCAATTAAGGCAGATGTGATACATGGACTCGTTTCCACGGCATGAAATCACAGAGCTTTGAAATCTTCACGTAGTCACTCATGTGACTCCGAAGTAAAATGGTAAGATTAAACGAGAACTTACCAGTTCGAAGTTTGATCATTATTTTATGAGGAGTAACATTGAGGGATTACGTGCCCTCCGCTCCCACCCTTGATCATACAGTTCAACTGGTATCCTCTTCTCTAATCTTACTATGTTCAGTCATTACTGTTTTCTGTGATTTCACACCGCTGCTTTGAAGAATGACACGCATGTGTCCTGGCGGGTTCTTCACGTAATCCCTCAACGTTACTCCTCATAAAATAATGATCAAACTTCGAACTGGTAAGTTCTCGTTTAATCTTACTATTAACTGTGTCACTCTCCATTCTAATGCAGAATTCCACCATATTATGGTCACTGTTGCCCAAAGGGCCTTGCATAACAAGATCGCTAACAAATTCTTCCTCATTACACAATACCCAGTCTAGGATGGCCTGTCTTCTAGTCGGTTATTCTACATATTGGTTTAAAAAACCATCCCGTAAACATTCCAGGAAATCCTCCTCCTCAGCGCTGCTACCAATTTTGTTGGCCCAATCTATATGCAAATTAAAGTTACCCATGATAACTGCTGTACCTTTGCTACACACATCCCTAATTTCCTGTTTGATGCTGTCCCCAACCTCCCCACTGCTGTTTGGTGGACTGTATACCACTCCAACCCTTGGTTATTTCGCAGTTCTACCCATACCGATTCTACAGCATCCAAGCTAATGTCTCTCCTTGCTATTGCATTAATCTCCTCTTTAACCAGCAATGCCGCCCCACCTCCTCTTCCTTTCTGTCTACCCTTCCTGAATATCGAATACCCCTGCATGTTTAGCTCCCAGCCTTGGTCACCCTGGAGCCATGTCTCCGTAATTCCAACTATATCATATTCTTTAACTACTAACTCTAACCACATTTGTGAGGAGATCTATCATCTGTTTAATAGGAAGGCTAATAAAGATATTGTTTATATTTATAAACACATGATAGAACATAGATAGGACAAAGATAGTGGCATTTAAAAGACCTTATCGAGTAATCAAAGGCCAGGATAGAGTGGATGTGGAGAGGATGTTTCCACTAGTCAGAGCGTCTAGGTCATAGCCTCGGAATTAAGGCTTCCTTTCCTTTTGGAGGGAGATGAGGAGGAATTTCTTCAGTCAGAAGGTGGTGAATCTGTGGAATTTATTGCCACAGAAGGCTGTGGAGGCCGTCAATTAATATTTTTAAGGCAGAGATAGATGGATTATTGATTAGTAAGGGTATAAGGGGTTATGGAGAGATGGCAGGAGAATGGCATTAGGAGGGATAGATAGATCAGCCATTATTGAATGGCCTCATTCTATTCCTATAATTGATGAATTTATGGACCTTTGAACCTGTAGATATTATCTGTTGTTCTCCGACAGAAAATATTTGCCAGTTGTATGGAGTGAATATATTTGATTGTTTATTGAATATTTGAATGTACGTTTATTGCTTGGGACAATTAGTCCCACTCTCACCACTGAAGATTAGATCAGTTTATCCTTCAGCAACTGTGAAGACACTTGACTTCACATGGTCTCTCTTTCTAACCCTTTCAGATGCCACATCTTATCATCTTGCCTTGCAGCCTCCCCCAACTCTTTAATTACATATCACCATGTAGGCTGTTTTAAACTCAATATCCTCCACATCTCTCGTAGCCTTGACATGTGCTTGTCTTAAGCATGTGTAGTAAAGGAGGAACTGGAAGTGATAAAATCAGAGATAGTCTGCTAAATGATGGCCTGGTGCTCGTCTGTGGGGTGATGGCCCAAGGATAGGTAGGAGGAGGTGTCCGAGAGCTGGCACCTGGCCTCAGTGCGGTAGAGGTCAGTGCGCCAGACCACCACGGCACCTCCCTTGTCGGTGTGTTTGATGATAATGTCGGGGTTGCTGCAGAGTGAGCGGAGCAGAGTGGGCTATACGTTCAGATGGGGTGAGGTTAGTCTGAAGAACGGTCTCGACCCGAAACTTCACCTATTCCTTTTATCCAGAGATGCTGCCTGACCCACTGAGTTACTCCAGCATTTTGTGTCCATCTTGGCTGAAGCATGATGGTCACATTCATATCTCTGTCCAGAGTGTACTGAATAACAGCTGAAGTGATTCCTCTTGTTGTGTCAATGCAGTTGGTCTGTCATGCCCTACCTTCATCAGTCCCATTTGCTGTACAGTACTACATCCAAATACATCATCCTTCTAATCTACTGCATTGTGAGCCACATCTTATATCCCTTGACAGTTTGGCATGTCACAGCTGGACGTTCTCTTAGGAAGGAAATGAGGAGAAAGGTCTTTAATAATAATAATAATAAATTTTATTTAATGGGCGCCTTTCAGACAACTCAAGGACACCTTACATAGTAATCGGAATAACATATAATCGGAATATAACAAGTAATAAAGACATCACAGAGACACAAATTAAAAACAGAATTCAATCCAAAAACAGAAAATCAAAAACACAGTGTGAAGAGAGAGCAGCGGCAGCCAAAGCGCGCCAGCATCCACTCTCTCTTCACGGCAGCCATCTTGGACACAGACCTACAGGACTACAATTAGACAAAAAAAAAAATCATCCCCCCACAGTGGGTAGCACTGTGGGGGAAGGCACAATGTCCAGTCCCCACCCCATGGTCACCCCAAAGTCAGAGGGTGGTGAATCTGTGGAATTCTTTGCCACCGAAGGGCGTAGAGGCCAAGTCAGTGGATATTTTTAAGGCAGAGATAGATAGATTGTTGATTAGTACAGGTATCAGAAGTTATGGGGAGAAGGCAGGAGAATGGGGTGAGGAGGGAGAGATAGATTGAATGGCGGAGTAGATTTGCTGGGTCGAATGGCCTGATTCTACTCCTACTCCTTATGACTTTATGATTCACTTCGGCCATGTTGAATCGAATGCATTCAAATACGCTATCTTGAGATTGATGACATACTGCAGAGGCAAGCTTGAATGTCATCGTTGCCCTTGTACCAACATCTTGTTAGCACAGTGGCGCAGCGGTAAAGTGTCTGCCTCACAGCACTGGACCCGGGATCGATACTGACCCCTAGTGCTGTCTGTACAGAGTTTGTACTTTATCCCTGTGACCGCATGGGGTTTCTCCAGGAGCTCCGGGTTCCTCCCACAATCCAAAGATGTAAAGGTTTATAGGTTAATTGGCCTCAGTAAAATTGTAAATTATCCCTAGTGTGTAGGATAGTGCTAATGTGCGAGGATCGCTGGTTGGCACAGACTTAGTGGGCCAAAGGGTCGCTGTATATCTAAAGTCTAAAGTCTAATCTTGGTGGAGATTCACCCAGTGAATATTCCTTTTGTAGACAAGACTAGGTTTAGCACAAGATACATTGTTTTGCGGAACAATGTCCTGCAGAACTCATTTTCCACTGCCTGGATCTTCAATATGCTCTTCATTAAGCGCTATTCGTGGAAATATTTTCCATTCCACACCCCACGCACTTTTCTATGTACAGGGAGTTTCTTTCTCAGACACTGATGATACTGTCCGTAACACTCCAGCATCTAATCAACCTTGGCTGTGCTAATCATTCAAATGGTTTCCTGGTAAATACTTCAACCGATCGTAAGTCACAGCTAAAGAATGCAGGAATGGGTCACGTTAAATCATGAAAACAAGACTAAGAGGTGAAACCTATGGACAAAAAGTGTTTTAAATCGTTTGGAATTATTTAAACTGAAAGTCTGTGGATAGTCAGTCACTGAGTAAATTCAAAATTGAGACAGATAAATTCTGGACACAAAGAGACGGAAGAGAAATAGGTTAGTTTAGTTTAGTTTAGAGATAAGCTTCGGCCCACCGAGTCCTCACCGACCAGCCATCCCTGCACACTAACACTATCTTACCAACACACACTAGGGGCAATTTACATTTATATCAACACAATTAATCTACAAACTTGTACGTCTTTGGAGTGTGTGAGGAAACCAAAGATCTCGGAGAAATCCCATGCAGGTTACGGGGAAAACGTACAAACTCCGTACAGACAGCACCCGTAGTCGGGTCTCCGGCGCTGCAAGCACTGTAAGGCAGCAACTCTACCACTGTGTCACCATGCCGCCTTAGTGTAGGAAAGTCTTCTTCTTGCTTATGGTGTGCACAGCCTAAAGTTGTAGATTCTGTTCAGGGTTAGCCATTGCGTGCGATGGAGGTCAAAACCCAGTGGTTTCACTGTGGAGTCTGTGATGACTTCTCCGTTGTTGGTGTTGGCATCTTTCCAGGCTCTGCGCCACTCAGTCTTGGAGTCAAAGTCTTGCGGGACTTCAGGCGCATGTTGGGCAGATTGTTCAAGTCAGCATGGATGGGAAGGTCAGGGTTAGCCTCGAGGGTGCACCAATCTTTCAACATTCTGTCCCTTCTGCGTATGCTGGGAGGGGCAATATGGGAGAGGACAGGGAGTCACTGCAAAGGTGTTGATTTAAGCGTCTCTGTGATGACCCGCATTGCAGAGTTAAGGACAGTGTCAACTCGTTTGATGTGGCAGCTATTAGCCCAAACTGTTGAGCAAAACACGGCTGTGGAGTAGACTATGGCTAAGCTTGCGGTACGGAGGGTGTGTGTATTGGATACCCAGCTGTTGCCTGCAAGTTTCCTGATGATGTTGACCCTTGCTTTCAGTTTATCAGCCACCCTCTTCAGGTGTTCACGATAGGTGAGGGTGCGATCCAGGGTGACTCTGAGGTATTTGGGGAATTCTACATTCTTCACTGGCTTACCACAAAAGGACACTCGAAGCTTTGCATTAGCAAGTTGATTGCTGAGGTGGAAGGCAGTGACAGTTGTCTTAGATGGGTGAATGAGTTAGAAAATTAGCTATGATATTATTGAATGGTGGATAAGACTCATGGGAATCTATTGCTTACTCCTGTTTGTATTTCTCAAGTTCTTTGCAATGTCCCAGTCCAAATTTGCTCCAAACATGTTTTCCTGTACAGGAAATTGCCCATTGATCAGTCTTTTAAAAAAAAATAGACCATCCTTTAAAAGTGAAATTTTCAATGATCAAAGATTATGCCGCTCTCGGTACCATAAATAAATTTAAATATTTCAAACAGGAAAACATAAAAAGGAACTGCAGATGCTGGTTCGTACCAAAGATAGACACAAAATGCAGCAGGTTCAGCAGGTCAGGCAGCATCTCTGGAGAATTGTATTGTCTTTCCGCTGACTGGTTAGCACACAACAAAAACTTTTCACTGTGCCCAGGTACACGTGACAATAAACTAAACTCAAAGAAGCTGAAGAAGGATCTCAACCTGAAATGACCTGACCTATCCATTTTCTCCAGAGATGCTGCCTGACCCGCTGTGTTACTCCAGTATTGGGTATCAATTTTTAGGAAAACATACAGTTTTCATTCAAGAATCTTTGGGTTAAATAAGCACACACTGAATAGGAAACATAGGGAAAAAATAATCACATGTTAAAAATGTGTTTAGTGGCAATGACTTGGAAGGCATTCAAAGTACCCCATGACATCATGTCATTGGGAAAGAGTTGCAGTTTGATGATTATGTTATTGAACAAGGTAACTAATGAAGTAGGCTGGGGCATTACACCGACAGGATAAGGGTGATGGTCGCTATCACAAAGCGATCACCCAATCTATGTTTGGTTTCCCCAACGGAGATGAAGCCACACTATGAACATTGAAGGCAGTACACCAGGTTGCAAGGGTGGCACAGTGGCGCAACGGTAGAGTTGCTGCCTATTCCTTCCCCAGTTTGAAAAATCAATTCACCAAAAGCCAAAATGGTCTGGGGTTTCCTCACAGGTCTCTAACACCAGCAAAGTGCTGCTCTCATTATTCTGAGGGCTAGCTACTGAATGTTTTCTGGAAGTGATAACCAAGGCATGCAGCACAGTGGCGCAGCGGTAGAGTTGCCATCTTACAGCGCCAGAAATCTGGGTTCGATCCTGACTATGGGTGCTTCTGTATGGAGTTTGTACATTCTCCCTGTGACTGCATGGGTTTTCTCCAGGTGCTCCAGTTTCCCCCCACAGGTTTGTAGGTCAATTGGCTTCTGTAAAAAATTGGAAATTGTCCGTAGTGTGCAGGATAGTGCTTGTGTTCGGGGTGATCAAAGGTCGGCGCAGATGCAGTGGGCCGAAGGGCTTGTTTCCATGCTGTATCTCTAAACTAGACTAAACTCCACTAAAATAGTTTATAAAAACAAAGCTCTCTTTGAACGGATTTCTCCCTCTCTCCACCCAAGACAACCTGCTCCTTTCCTCTCTGCCGTGTGAGCATCACACATTCCCGAATCCCACATTTCCTTCTTTACATTTTTACTGCCCCTCTTCTTGCCTTTAAGAATAAGGGGTAAGCCATTTAGAACGTAGATGAGGAAACACTTTTTCACACAGAGAGTTGTGAGTCTGTGGAATTCTCTGCCTCAGAGGGCAGTGGAGGCCGGTTCTCTGGATACTTTCAAGAGAGAGCTAGATAGGGCTCTTGAAGATAGCAGAGTCAGGGGATATGGGGAGGAGGCAGGAACGGGGTACTGATTGTGGATGATCAGCCATGATCACATTGAATGGCCGAAAAATTGACTCTAGTGGTTGTACGATAGTGTTAGTGTGCAGGGACACACTAACACTATCGTACAACCACTAGAGTCAATTTTTACTTTTTTTTTACACCGCCAATTAACCTACAAACCTTAATCTCTTATGTTTTAGCAAAGAACTTAAAAGTCATACAAAGATCAAGGTCATAATATTTTCTGCAGTCCCTTTTGTCACCATGTTTTCTTGAGTACTAATTTTGAAAGTGCTCAATATTTTTGCGTGGTCCTTGTCTGCTAAAGGCTGGTCTGAATTATTAAAGGATTTGACTATTGTCACTATAAGCCCTTGGCTGGGATTTATTTCTATTGCAAGTCAATGAGAGAACATTCCGATTAATAAACTCTGATTACCAGCTTCTCCCCGCAGACAGAAAGATGACACCAGATGGAAGTAATTGTACATTCCTCAACCCATTTTCACTGTCGATTCACAACAGCGCTTCCATCAGCCCCTATTGCCGGGCCTGGTGAGAAGCTTTCCATAGGGAGCAGTAACTATTCCTGGAATAGTCCCAAATATAAATATTATTTGTACATTATGTTTGCATTGCGACGTTGCAGGGGCAGAGATAAATGAAACAGCGTCTGCTCTATCCTTGGATTTGATTCTGAATCCGAGCCAGATGAGTCGGATATGGAGGATTTTACAGAAAACAGATTTGAATTACTTACTGAGTCACCATACCCCAGCGTTAGAAATATTTTAGAATTTTAGAGATACAGCGAGGAAAAAGGCCCTTCGGCCCACCGAGCCCACGCCGACCTGTGGATCCCCGCACATTAACACAAGCTACGGACAATTTACAATTTTATCGAAGCCAATTAACCTACAAACCTGTATGTCTTTGGAGTGTGGTGGGAGGAAACCGGAGTTCCCGGTGAAAACCCACGTGGGTCACGAGGAGAACGTACAAACTCCATACAGCCAACACCTACAGTCAGGATTGAACCCGGGTCACTGGCGCTGTAAGGCAGTACCTCTACCGCTGTGTGCCTGTGAGTTGAGTTATGCTCAATAACCTGATGCAATGCTACCTTGACGAGGAATGAAAAGAGGTTCTGCAATCACTTTATATCATTGGCGTTAAAGATGTTGGTCACTCTCACTTTCCAAGTTAGAGACGCCAAGCTAGGAATTTGTTAGTATCGTTTGTCAGCAACATAAAACAATTATGGTCCTGGCACATCGCAAGGGGGATATGATGTCATTTTTGTGTTATGCACCAGACAGGACTTTATCTGAATTGTTTCATTTTGCAAAACCCCATGTGCCACAAAAATACACATATCATCACTACAGAGTCACTTAGAATAGTCAATGTTTAATTTAGTTTAGTTTAGAGATACTTAGCGGAAACAGGCCCTTCGGTCCACTGAGTCTGCACCGACCAGCGATCCCGGCACATTAACACTACGCTACACACACTAGGGACAATTTACATTTTACCAAGCCAATAAACCGACAAACCTGCAGGTTAATTTGTCAATGGTTCAGTTCAATTCAATGGTGCTTTATTGTTATGTGTGCAACGCATAATTGCATTTATTTTGCATAGATCACTCACGCATGAGTCGCCATATCTTGACGCCATTTACAAAAAGTCCAAAGTCCGGTCCTTGTGCTCGATGTACTGGTGCGGCTCCTGATCCAGGTAAACCCCAGCGGAACATTTGGTCGAGTTGCTGCATCACAGTGCCAGAGACCCTGGTTCAATCCTGATCTTGGACGCTATCTATATGGAAGTTGCATGTTTAATTTTTTTAGTTTAGTTTAGAGATACAGCGCGGAAACAGGCCCTTTGGACTACCGAGTCCGTGCCGACCAGCGATCCCCCATACATTAACACGCACTAGAGACAATTTTGCATTTATACCAAGCAGGTCACACGGAGGACGTACAAACTCTGTACTGACAACACCGGGGTCTCTGGCGCTGTGGCGCTGTAAGGCAGCAACTCTACCACTGCGTCACCATGTCGCCCTATAATGCAACCAGCAGGAAGTGTTTGTTATCACAAGCAGAAGATTTTATTTTATTTTTATTTTTTAATTTTTTATATTTTTAAATTTTATTTATTAGAAGTAAGTACAATACAGTGGTACCTTTTTACCGGTTCCCAAAATTATGTTAACATAATACATTCTCTGTACAACTTCCTCACATGCAGAAGATAATTGTCTCGATCTTTTAGTTTGGTTTATTGTTATGTGTAGTGAGGTACAGTGAAAAGCTTGTTGTTGTGTGCTATCCAGTAGCGGAAAGACTATACATTATTATAATGAAAACCCACGCAGGTCAGGGGGAGAACTTACAAACTCCGTACAGACAAGCACCCGTGGTCAAGATTGTACCCGGGTTTCAGGCGCTGTAAGGCAGTAGCTCTACCACTGCGCCACCATGCCGTCCCTAGCACCGTGTTCTCTCCAAGATTTTCCAGGTTTTCCAGTTTCCTCCCACATCCCAAAGACATGTAGGTTGATAGGGCTCAGTTAAATTGCCCCTAGTGCATAGGGAATGGATGCAAAAGTGGGATAACATAGAACTCGTGAGAAGGGCTGATTGTTGGTCTGCGTATGGTCTCGGTGGGTTGAATGGTTTGTTTCCCAGTTTCACCTTTCAATCAATTTATTCAATCAGTTCACCTTGGACTGGTTCAGGTTTGGGTCTCGAGCTGAAACATCCTCTCAGTCAGAAGAAAGGTCTTGACCCGAAATGTCACCTATTCCTTTTCTCCATAGATGCTACCTGGCCCGCTGGGTTGTTCCAGCATTTTGTGTCTATCTTTGGTGTAAACCAGCATCCTCAGTCTCTTCCTGCACAATCAGTTGGCCTCGTTGGGAAAGACAGCTTGGTTGACCTTTGGAGTGTAGGAGCCATGAGCATCTTCCACCAGCTTTGGAGAGAATCGATTATTGCAGGAGTAAAACCGCGTCGGATTCTCATACATAATTCTCATATATAATGCAAGTGTGCGGTGGAAAAGCAAAGAGCTGACATTTGTTTTCTGTAAAGTCCTCAGTATCAAGCTGATCTGCAAAGTTAGTAAAATATACCACTCCTGTTTGTGATTCATTTTTTGGCAGAGGTTGAAGTTTCTATAGCTTGTTAGCCCATATTTTTTGGATTAATTCCATCGTCCCTTTTGAAGAAAGCAATTATATTTGCTGTTTTCCAGTTCTATAACTCTAGTCCTCTCACTATTAATTTTTTATAGATGGATACTTGGCCTCTGATGCCATTATTCGAGTCTCTTCAAGAAACCATGGGTATAATCCATCTGGAACCAGGGTCATGTCCCCTATAAATCTGGCTACATTGTATACTGCTCCGATTTCAGTTTGAACATGGGCCTGAACAAATGCCCATTAGAAATCTGGCCTTGATGTCACAAGTCCAAAATTGATGAAGTCTTCAAGCCATTAATCTTCTTGTACAGATGTCAGCAGAGCACAGCTAAAGATTTCTGGTCTCAATTTTCTCTGCTAGTAAGATATACTAAAACTAAAGATAGACACAGAAAGCTGGAATAACTCAGTGGGTCCAGCTCAATGGCTAGTCTTGTGTATAAAATCATGAGAGGAATAGATTGGGCAGACAGACAGAGCCTCTTGCCTAGAGTAGGTGAATCGAAGACCGGAGGACATAGGTTTAAGGTGAAGGGGAAAATATTTAATAGGAATCTGAAGGGTAACATTTTCACACAAAGGGTGGTGGGTGTATGGAACAAGCTGCCAGAGGAGGTAGTTGAGGCAGGGACAGTCCCAACGTTTCAGAAACAGTTAGACAAGTACATGGATAGGACATCTATGACTCAATGGGTCAGGCAGCATCTCTGGAGAAAAGGAATTGGCGACGTTTCAGGTCGAGACCCTTCTTCAGACTGAGAGTCAGGGGAGAGGGAAACGAGAGATTATAGACAGATTATAGAAAGAACGAATGAATTAAAGATATTCAAAATGCAACTATGTTTATCTTTCATTCAAATGTTCTTTGTGCCGTCCATGTCTCGTGTTTCCCTTTCCCTTGACTCTCAGCCTGAAGAAAGGTCTCGACCCGAATCATCACCTATTCCTATTTTTCCAGAGATGCTGCCTTTTGTGTCTATCTGCCGTTTAAGTCAGCATTTAACAAAACTCGTATGTGCCTATCAAAAAAAGTTATCAATGGCTTGGTTTTTAAATAGGCACATGGCGATACAGGGAAAGAAGGGATATGAATCACATGCAGGCAGATGAGATTAGTTGATCTTGGCAGCATGTTTGGTACCGACACCATGGGACGAAAGGCCTGTTCCTGTGCTGTAGTGTTCTATGTTCTATAATTGGATTTCTGTCAATACCAAGACTATATAGATGTTTTATGTCTAGTACAAACCAAATTCACTTTGTCATGCCCAATAGTACATTTTATGACCGATGTGCTACAATGCTGAGAACTATATTCTGTGCTCTATATCTTCCTCTTTGCTCGATCTATTGTATTTGACTGTGAACTGATTGTAATTTGTCATTTATAAGTTCATAAGCAGAATTAGGCCATTCGGCCCATCAAGTCTACTCCGCCATTCAATCATGCCAGATCTATCTCTCCCTCTTAATCCCATTCTCCTGCCTTCTCCCCAGAAGCCCTGACACCCGTACTGATCAAGAATCTATCAATCTCTGCCTTATAAATGTCCATTGACTTAGCCGCCACCGAGGAGAAGACTTGATGGGCCGAATGGCCTGTTTCTGCTTCTATGACTTATGAGCCTATGAAAATAAATAAAATGACCACCTGAGGGCCACCAATCCATTTAATTGTTGCAAGTCAGTGGATTTTAAGGTTGAATAGATTCTGATTGTGTTTCCTTTAGATTAACAGTTGCTGGTAAGCCCAAAATGCTGGAGTAACTCAGCGGGACAGGCAGCATCTCTGGGGAAAAGGAGGGACGTTTCGGGTTGAGACTGACGTTGAGACTGTCTATCTCCCTCCCCCCTGACATCAGTTGAAGAAGGGTCTCGACTCGAAATGTCACCCATTCCTTCTCTCCAGAGATGCTGCCTTTCCTGCTGAGTGCCTCCAGCATTTTGTGCCTATCTTCGGTTTAAACCAGCATCTACAGTTCCTTCATGCACAGTTACTGGGAAGCCGTCCTTACCGAGTTTCCAGGAAATCATTAGCTTTCTTTCTAGTTTACAATATTTTGTAAGTTACTTTGCATCTATAGCAACATGTGACAGTTTGCATGGTGATATCTGAAAACTAACATAAAATGTGACATTTTTATATTAATGCACAAATCCCAGCTCCAGGAATAGACTATGTTATTGTGCTAATTTACTGCTCAGTGCAGGTTCCTCTTCAGTCTGCATCAAAATAAATAATAAATGTAAATTAATTTATTGATCACCAGTATATTTTTCTCAAACACAATGTTCAAAACGTGCTTTATTGATTTTCCTGGTGTGCTTTGTTAATGTTGCAGACGTGTATAGTTAAGCACTGTACATGGGTGGATGGATGCAAAATATTTATTCTGAAGAAGGGTCTCGACCCGAAACGTCACCCGTTCCTTCTCTCCAGGGATGCTGCCTGTCCCGCTGAGTTACTCCAGCTTTTTGTCTCCATCTTCGGTGTAAACCAGCACCTGCAGTTCCTTCCTCCACTTTTATTCTTACTTCCAGTTAATCTTTGGGGATTCATTTTGAATAATCAAACTGAAGACACATCGTTAACCTTGCAGAATAGTTTTTAAGCAATGGAGTTTTTAAGTAAGAAGCCTCCCTTCTCTCAGGGGCCCTTCTCTCATTTTAGAGAGATCGGGAAGGAATTTTAAATGTGGGTTGGGCGTAGAGGATTGACTGCTTAAAATGTCTTCCCAATCTCTCTAAAATGAGAGAAGGGCCCCTGACTTAGGATGCCCTTAGTCAGAGTAGGGTGCACCGTGTATGACTTTCTTTACTATTAATTTTATGCTGATGGTTCTGAACATTTTATTCAGTTAAAGTCATTTACGTTATTCAGAGCACTGATTGTGCATGGCATCAACATGTTTTATGTGTCATTCCTAACTGTCACTGTATGTCATGTTGTCACTTGCGGGCAGAGCACCAAGGCAAATTCCTTGTATGTGAATATACTTGGCCAATAAACTTATTCATTCATTCACTTTGACAATTGCTCGCCATGACAATTAGACAGGGGCCTCATTCTGCTGCCAGAAATGCAGCTAACCAACTCAACACACGCTCCACTGCAGCTCCTTGATGGGACCATAAAGCTTCCATTTTTACATCAAGGTGGTTTAACCTGCAGCTTAGACTCCAGCACAATATTTTTTAGTTAGAGATACAGCACGGAAACAGGCCCTTCTGCCCACCGAGTCCGAGATGACCAGCAATCCCCGCACACTAACACTATCCTACGCAACTAGGGACTATTTACGATTTTTACCGAAGCCAATTAACCTGCAAACCTGTACGTCTTTGGAGTGTGGGAGGAATGCGGAGCTCAAAGCAAAAACTCACGCAGGTCACGGGGTGAACGTTCAGATTATGCATATACAGCACCTGTAGTCAGGATTGAACCCGGGTCTCTGAAGCTGTAAGGCAGCAACTCTATCACTGTGCTACCAAGCCACCCCAAATATCTTAAACCAATATGGGCGGCGCAGTGATGTAGCTGGTAGAGCCTCTGAGTTCCTCCAGTACTTTGTGTGTTGCAATAATAATATATTCCTTTTTCGTGTGAAACGTTTCCCATACACTGAGAGAGAGAGAGAATGGGGAGAGAGAGAATGGGGAGAGAGAGAAGGGAGAGAGAGAGAAAGGAGAGAGAGAGAATGGGGAGAGAGGGAGAAGGGAGAGAGGAAGGATGACACGTTATAACCCGCAGCCATCCCATTCTGACCGCCGCCAAACCCCCCACCACACCATTGCACCTTTCTTCACGGCGGCCCAGTGATGTCTCAGGTCTGACAATTCGAGGGATCTAACCGGTAACAACACTAAGAGCAGCCCCGGGCCGCCGCGCTCCCCGACTCGAATCGGAGCTTGAAAAATCAGGTGGTGGGCTTGATGTGTCCCGCGGGCCATAATTTGGAGACTCCTGCCTTACATGAACTAAACAAAAATGTACAGAAGTACAAAAATTGACGACTTTATTATTGTGATAAGTATAGATCTATTTTTCAAAAAAATCTGATAACTTTCTAATGTACCGACAAAATCTACCTTCCCAATGACCGTTTTTTCGCCGAGTGGCGTATCTTGCTCCACTCCTTGATCTTTGGTCTGCGCCGCCGCTGCTGAAGCTAGCTAACGTGGAGGGAGAGTGAGGCAGCGTCAATTACTTGGGCTGAGCTTATGTAATTGACGCTCGCTCTTTCTCCACTGGGCTCAAGACACGCCCCCTTGTGAGGCAGATGTGATCGCAGCCTCCCCTGGAGCTTTTTCAATGCAGTTTTATGTGAGACCAGCGAGCACAAATTTAATATCTTTATATGCGAAATAAGTTACCTGGACTATGGAAGGTAAGGACATGTAATGAAGGGGTTTACACACATTACTTTGGTGACAGGCATAGAGATAACAACAGGCACACGCTTATTGCCCGCGCTCCATGCAATTTCTAAGGGGTTGCACAATCAAAGGGGAGGCTTAACTTGCTGCTGTCTCACCTCTCATCTCTCCATGTATTTGTAGCGGACCTGCGCAAATTTTGCGATTTTTACTATAAAAAATGATTCGAAATAACATAGAATTTACATTTATAACAGATCAGTGGAAAAATCTTTATATTTATTTAATTTTATTATTCTCTTTCTTTACTTTTCTTAACAGCTATTTTCATTGGTAGTATAACAGGTGAGGCTCTGCCTCCCCTGACCACACGTCCTTGGTACACATGTACTCAGCAAAATCTGAGCCAGGGGTGCCTATTAATCATAAACATAATCATAATAATACTTTATTAGCCAAGTATGTTTTGCAACATATGAGGAATTTCATTTGCCATGCAGTCAAACCAATAAAAATCAATAGAACACACAAAATACATTTAAACACAAACATCCACCACCGTGACTCCTCCACATTCCTCACTGTGATGGAAGGCGAAAAAAAGTTAAATCTTTACCCTTCTTTGTTTTCCCGCGGTCGGGGGCCTTGAGCCTTCCATTGACAGGGCGATCTTGGCTCCCATAGCCAGCGGCGTTTGGGCCCACGTGTCGGGGCGATCAAGCTCCTTCATCAAGGGGGGGAATCTCAGCGTCGATCCCAGGCAAGGGATCGCAGGCTCCAATGGAAGTCCATGGTCCCGCGGTGGGGTTCAAAGCTGAATTGGAAAACCCTTGGTCCTACTTTTGAACAGCACAGACCCCTTTGCGAACTATTTCCATCCCTCTTCCATCTCCGGTAAGGGATGATAGTTGTGATGTACGAACTCATTAATGGAGCAAATAAGGTGGGCCTTGTCTGCAACAATACGAGCGTTGAGATCGTCACCTGGGCAACTAATGATAGGAAGCATTTTGCAACTGCTCACAGGACGGGTGGATGGATGTGTGATTGTGCAGCCGAATCACAGAGTCATTGATCTTCACCAGTATCGTACATCTAACTGTCAACACAGGCTGGATTAAACTGGAAACAGGGCCAACTTACTGGTAATCGTTGCTTTTAAGTCACTGGATGACGAGGGATATTGATGGCTAACTTCTTTCAAAAGACATGCTGTTTTTGTTAAGGGCTGTGCAGGACACACTCAAAGCCTGTGAACAATGTAGGGCCACTTTTTCTACTTAAGCTGGAAACTTAAAGACAAAAACAAAGATTGTTCCCCAGCACGTAGCTAGGTACAAGTGACAGTAAAGTACCATCATCATCACGCGAATGAGATCCACAAGGCGCAACGTGCTTGAGAAGGGACCAAGGTTTGCCCTCCTAAGGATCAAAATCACCATTCTTCATCTCTTCAAGGCAGCACGGTGGCACAGCTGATAGAGCTGCTACCTCAGGGCACCAGAGACCCGGGTTCGATCCTGACCTTGGCTGCTGTCTGAGTTTCCACGTTGTCACTGTGAAGGCATGGATTTCCTCCGAGTGCTCCGGTTTTTATATTCATGTGATAGGAGCAGAATTAGGCCATTTGGCCCATCAAGGCTACTCCACCATTCAATCATAGCTAATCTAACTTTCTCTCCTAACCTCATTCTCCTGCCTTCTCCCCGTAACTCCTGACACCCGTACTAATTTTCTCTCACCTCTCAAAGACGTGCAGGTTAGTAGGTTAATTGGCCTCTGTAAATTCCCCCTGGTGTGTAGGCAGCGGATGCAAAAGTGGGGTGACATAGGTGAACAACTTTCCCACACCGACCAACATACCCCATCCACACTAGTCCCACCTTCCTGCGTTTGGCCCATATCCCTTTAAACCCATCCAATCCGAGTATCTGTCTATACGTTTCTTAAACTTTGTAATGAACTCTAAACCAAATCTCTAAACTAATCAGCACAGCAGAAACACGGCAGCACGATATCCTGCAGCCCAATATACTATTTGCCCTTCAGAATAGTGTCTCAGAGGTGCTGTAAATTAGGCTGGGTAGTTGGTACCTGAAACTACTGGGGATTCGGCAAAGGTCTATCAAAGGTGCAGGGCCTCCAACTAAACTTTGTTATTACTGAGGACGTGTCCCGGGAATGGAAGCACCAATGGAATGAGCGCTGTAATGCGTCATTGCGGCACAGTGTGTAGAGAAATGCATTGCTGTACGGGGAAGTGAACAAAGGAACCTGCCTGGGTGCCCAGCTCACCTGCCCAGAGTGGAAGGAGTCGGATAGAGGGCCAGTCAGCAGACCGGATGCGGGAGGGAGCGCAGTACCCCTACTGCAGCCTGGGGCTCGGTTGGACCAGGCACCGCTCTACGAGGCTGAGCACGTGGACCTCACGCGCCCCTACAGCGGTGGAGCAGCGGCGTAGAACATCATGGCTTCGCTTGACCCGGCCGACCCTGCAACGCCGCCAGAACAACAGACCTTCATGGGCAAATCAAAATCCCTGCACTTACAACAACTTGGACTTGAAAATGACGCCAAACTGGCGAGGCTGTGCACTGTCTCAGAGTACTACTGCTATACACTTATACTCTTTATATTCAGGACAGGCAAATCGCATGACCTACGTGTATAGTTTAGTTTAGTTTAGTTTAGAGGTACAGCGCAGAATCAGGCCCTTCGGCCCACCATATCCGTGTGATCCTCGCACATTAACTGTCTAGGAACAATTTACATTTATACCAAGCCAATCAACCTACAAACCTGCACGCCTTTGGAGTGTGGGATGAAACCGAAGATCTCGGAGAAAACCCACGCAGGTCACGGGGAGAACGTACAAACTCCGTACAGACAGCGCCCGTGGTCGGGATTGAACCGGTTCTCTACAGCAACTCTACCGCTGCCTTATGTGTATCTAAGAGCTTATGTAGGTTGATAGTGGTACTGAGCTGTAAACAAAATGTAATTTCCCTGTACCTCGGTACATGTGACAACTAATGTACTACACCATTCCATGCCACATGAGAGACAACTTTGCTGCCTCTTGCCGCCCATCCAAGAATGACTCATCACACGGGGTGGGCTGGTTGCCAGCGGAGGTTGCAGTGGGGGAGGTTCGTGCAGTGTGGGCTCAGGACAGTATCCTGGCCCACACTGTGAGTGCAGGCCAGTGCTGAGGTGCCTCCATTGTCAGGGTGCCTGCTGTTCACTCTGCTGACCACTGAGGGCAGTGTAGACTGCGTTCTCTTGTGTTCAATTGTGTTTCAGCACTCTAACCTGTGTGACATTATAAGTCATAAGGACATAAGTGATATGACCAGAATTAGGCCACTCGGCCCATCAAGCTATTCATAATGCCATTCAATCTATCTCTCCCTCCAAACCCCATTCTTCTGTCTTCTCCCCATAATCTCTGACACCCATACTGATCAAGAATCTATCAATCTCTGCTTCAAAAATATCCACTGACTTGGCCTCCACAGCATTTTGTGGCAAAGAATTCCACAGATTCACCACCCTTTGACTGAAGAAATTCCTTCTCATCACCTTCCTAAAGGAACGTCCTTTAATACTGAGGCTATGACCTCTGGTCCTTGACTCTCCCACCAGTGGAAACATCCTCTCCACATCCAAGCCTTTCACTTTCTGTGAAAGGCTTGGGTTCCGCCTCATTCTTCTAAACTCCAGCAAGTACAGGCCCAGGGCCGTCAAACGCTCATCATAAGTTAACCCACTCGTTCCTGGGATAATTCTTGTAAACCTCCTATGGACCTTCTCAGGGCCAGCACATCCAGGGCAGGATAGGGCTGATAGGTTCAGATATGGGACCCAAAATTGCTCACAATGCTAAAAATGTAGGAAGAGGGGAGAATGATCTTTTGTGTTATCCATTGAGGTCCCTAAATAAGTGCTGAAGGTTAACTAAGTCTTTGCTTAGATTTGGATTTTCCCAGGTTGAGACTTTTACAGCAAGATTTCAGGAAAAGCGTCTTTGAGTACTCCATACTCCGCTCCTCACTCCTTAGCTTGAGTTTAGTTTATTGTCACGTGTACCGAGGTACAGTGAAAAGCTTTTGTTGCGTGCTAACCGGTCAGCGGAAAGACAATACAATCAAGCCATTCACACTATAGATACATGATAAAGGGAACAATGTGTATAATGTTTAGTGCAAGATAAAGTCCAGTAAAGTCTGACCAAAGATCGGGTCTCCGATGAGGTAGATACTAGTTTAGGACTGCTCTCTGGTTGTTGTAGGATGGTTCAGTTGCCTGATAACAGCTGGGAAGAATCTGTCCCTGAATCTCGTGGTATGCGTTTTCGCACTTCTGTACCTTTTGCTTGATGGGAGAGGGGAGAAGAGGGAGTGGCCAGGGTGCGACTCGTCCTTGATTATGCTGCTGGCCTTGCCAAGGCAGCATGAGGTGTAAATAGTAGAGTCTGTCCTCACCTTCTCCATCATGGTCTGGTTTGGCTCAGCCAACAAGCATGACACCCAGAGGCTGCAGTGAATCATCCGATCAGCTGAGAAGCTTAATGGATGCAACCTTCCCTCCATTGACGAACTGTACACTGCAAGGGCCAGGAAGTGAGCGGGTAAGATCATCTCTGACCCCTCTGACCCTGGCCACAAACTTGTTGAATCACTTGCCTCTGGAAAGCGACTCCGGACTGTCAAAGCTGCCACAGCCAGACATAAAAACAGCTTTTTTCCATGAATAGTAGCTCTACTCAATAACCAAAAATCTGTAGCCTCCTTTTGCTCTGGTATTTTATTTAATTCACATGTTTAATCAATAATATTTATTATTAATGTTTACTGATTTATGTATCATTCTTAACTGTCACTGTATGTCGTTGTCACTTGTGGGCGGAGCACCAAGGCAAATTCCTTGTATGTGAATACTTGACCAATAAACTTATTCATTCATTCATTTATTTATTCATTAATTCATTCATACATTCAAATGGACTCAATGGCAGGGAGGTTGGTTTGTGTGATGGCCTGGGCTACATCTACAATTCTCTGCAATTTCTTGCAGTCTTGGATGGAGCTGTTCCCAAACCAAGCTGCTCCTCAAGCCGCCCACCCCACTCCTCCTCCCACCCTCCGTCACCTCCCCTCCTCCTGCCCCACCCCCCATCTCCGCTCCCCCCTCCACCCTCCTCCACCCCCACTCCTCCAGACCCCCCCCCCCCCGCTCCCCCAGCCCTTGCCCATGCTGATAAAGATGCTCCATCTCCACAAATCCCACCTATCTGCTTTTGGCCCTTATTGGAGAGCCACAAACTATCTTTAATCAGTCTTTACTGGACTTGCACAGAATGTTATTCCTGCATCTATACGCTGTGGACAGCTTGATTATAAACATGTATATTCTTTCCGCTGACTGGAGAGCACACAACAAAAAGGCTTTACACTGTATCTCGTTACACATGACAATAAACTAAACTAAATCTTTCCTATACATGTATCTTTCCAAATGTCTTTCAAATGTTATGATACCTGCCTCAACTACTTCCTCTGGCAGCTCGTTCATACACCTTCCACCCTCTGTGTGGAAAAAGTTGCCCCTCAGGTTCTTATTAAATCTTTCCCATCTCACCTTAAACTTATGTCTCCTGGTTCCTGACTGCCCTACACTGGGTAAAAAAACACAGATCATTTACCCAATCTGTTCCCCTCATTATCCTATACACCTCTAATACATCACCCCCTCATCCTCCTGTGCTCCAAGGAATAATGTCACCCTCTCCCTATAGATCAGGCCGCCGAGTCCTGGCAACATCCTTGTCACAATGTCTTGTCATTCAATATACTTGTCAAAATGACATTATTTCAAGACATGGAACGAAGAGAAAAATGCGGGAAACATTAAGTGCGGGGTTAATAGGAAATTAATCGTGTATAGGAAATCAATGCTTTATATCATTATAAAGGATTATCCTCTGTTGAATTGTCAGCAAGATTTTTGAATTCTGGAACTGAGTTGATTATAGGATATTTAATATTTTTCCTAATGAACAGTATGTTCATGTCATTATAAACACTGCAGGAAGAGCTGTTTCTTTTGTGCATGTTTCAGAGCATCATAACATTCTGGCATAACAAAGATGCTATTTTTCCCATAAGGTTGAAAAGATAAGCTGGTGTGAAAACCTGACACAAGAGGTTTGTCAGCTAAATGAAGTCTCCTGGTGCTCCCTCAACCTGAATGTGAAATGTGCTTTTTTTTTAGCAGAATCACTAGAGGTTGAATATAGAATCTGTTTTTCATTTTGTCAAGGCTGGAGAGCACCTTATGACTGGAACGAGTCACAGAGTCATGGACTCATACAGCGTGGAAACAAGCCCTTCGGCCCAACTTGCTCACGCCAATCAACACGTCCCATCCACACTAGTTCCGCCTGGCTGCGTTTCAGATTCAGTTTCAGTTTAGTTTATTGTCACGTGTACCGAGGTACAGTGAAAAGTTTTTGTTGATTGCTAATCAGTCAGCTGAAAGATAATGCATAATTCCAATCAAGCCATTTTGGGCTTATCTATATTACTAAAACCAAGATCTTGACCACTTTATGACTTTCTGTTTTGTGATTTCTGAAGGAATGCCACCACTTACGGCCGTCATTTTTGGCCACCTCGCTCAGAGTCCCCCTCCGCCAAGCTGGACCAGAGGAATTTTCCCATCGATGTAACATAAAAGAGTTATTAATGTTTTTAAAATGTTGACATTCTCTCTGCTGCCCCTGCTGGTGGGAGGGGGGAGGGATTATAAAACCCGGAAGTGTTGTGCCTCAGTCATTCTCTGTAAGATGGGGGGAAGTGAGAGGGTCACGTCTCTCAGTCTGAGCTGTGAATAACACTGAACACATGTCTACTAAACTGTGAGTGTGGTTTTACTGACCTTGAGTACCCTTACTGTGGTTTGAAAATGAAAATATGGTTGGTTTGAAGTAAAAGCACTGCAAATGGTTGTTTGGGGGTTTTGGGCTGAGGTAAAAAAGGCACTGCAAACGGTTGTTTGGGTGTTTTGGGTTGAGGTAAAAAAGACACGGCAAATGGATGTTTAGGGGTTTTGGGTTGAGGTAAAAAAGGCACTGCAAATGGTTGTTTGTCTAAACTTGACAACTTCCTGTTTGCACTGTATATTGATTTTAGATAAAATGCTACCACTTACGGCTGTGAATTTTGGCCATCTTACTCAGTCCCCCTCCACTCAGGTGCAGAGGATTCTTCCCATCAATTAAAAATAAAAGTATTATCAGTGTTTAAAAAATGTTGAGAATCTCTCTCCTGTCAATCACGCCATGAATGAATCCCTTTCCGGGGGGAGGGATTATAAAACCATGAAGTGTGGGTGTGGCTCAGTGGGGAGGGAGGGAGAAGTCATGACTCTGTCTGAGCTGTGAATCAACTGAACACACTGAATGTCTACTGAATTGTGAGTGTGGTTTTATGGTGGTTTCACCCTGCTTGAAATGGTATGAAGCTGCATTTGAATTTGGTGGCTTTGCACCCTACTTGAAATGGTATGAAACTGCACTTGAATTTGGTGGCCTTGCACCCTGCTTGAAGTGGTATGAAACTGCACTTGAATTTGGTGGTCTTGGATCCAGCTTGAAGTGGTATAAAACTGCACTTGAATTTGGTTCCCTTGCACCCTGCTTGAAGTAGTATGAAACTGCACTTGAATTTGGTGGCCTTGCACCCTGCTTGAAATGAAATTTCAAGGAATAGCCGTGAGTCAACTGCCAGCCCACCAGCTGTGAGTGAGCTGCCAGCACATCAGGCTTGAGGGACTGAGCTGCCACACCAAGAATCCATTTGGCCCACAATGTCCATACTAGCTCTCTGGAGACCAGTCCCTTCAGCCCACAACACCCATACCAGCGCTCCAGAAAGCCCCCTCCCCCCCCCCACAGGCCACCAATATTGGAATATGTGGAGAAGTGGAATATTGCGTCGGGGACCAGCCCTCCCGTGTGAACATGGGACCCAACGGGTCCCACATTGTCTAGTATCCCTCTAAACCTGTCCAATCCATGCACCTGTATAATTGTTTCTTAAACGTTCCGATAGTCCCGGCCTCAACTACCTCCTCTGGCAGCTTGTTCCATACACCCACCAACCCTCATGTTTATGCGCACCCTCATGAATGTATAGCAGAAAGTCGTCACAGTACAATTGTTGGAGTATCTTATGTACTTTGCTGTGACATACCGACAATATTGATGTTGTCAAGCTAGAAACGGTGCAGAGAAGATTTACAAGGATGTTGCCAGGACTTGAGGGTCTGAGCTATAGGGAGCGGTTGAACAGACTGGGCCTTGGAGGGGTGATCTTATAGAAGTGTACAAAATCATGAGAGGAACAGATCGGGTAGACGCACAGAGTCTCTGGCCCAGAGTAGGGGAATTGATAACCAGAGGACGGAGGTTTAGAGTGAGGGGGAAAGATTTAATAGGTACCTGAGGGATAACTTTTTGACACAAAGGCTGGTGGGTGTATGGATAAATCGGAGGTGGTAGATGAGGCAGGGACCATTGCAACGTACAAGAAACATTTAAACAGGTACATGGAGAGGACAGGTTTATGAGATATGAGCCAAATGCGGGCAGGTGGGTTTAGTGTAGATGGGACACATTGGCCGGTGTGGCCAAGTTGTATTGAAGGGCCTGTTTCCGCCCTGTATCACTCTATGACTTGATTGCATGCCTGTAATTCAGAGGATTTAATTAGAAAATGGCTTATTTGGTGCACTCTTGGGTTACGATGAATGGGGCTGATGAATCTCCTTGTGGCGAGGCTGATCTGGTCAGTCCTTTAAATTCACCTCCCGCGGATGTAGTCCACAGTCTCATGATGACGGTCCTATCCCAGCCCAACACCACAGCTTCTACCTGACCAGCTGAGGTACTCCAGCACATGGATAGAGTGGATGTGGAGAGGATGCATCAACTAGTGGGAGAGTTTAGGACCAGAGGCCATAGGCTCAGAATTAAAGGATGTACCTTTGGGAAGGAGATGAGAAGGAAAACCTTTAGTCAGAGGGTGGTGAATCTGTGGAATTCATTGCACAAACAGCTGTGGAGGCTAAGGCTATGGATATTTTTCAGGTGGGGATTGACAGATTCTTGATTAGTATGGGTGTCAGGCGTTATGGGGAGAAGGCTGGAGAATGGGTTTGAGATGGAAAGAAAGATCCGCCATGTTTGAATGGTGGAGTGGACTTGATGGGCCGAATTGCTTAATTCCACTCCTAGAACTTATGAACACATTGTGTTGCCACCAGGGACGCCGTATGATTTGCAGCTTCGACAACAGACAGTCTGTTTTTTTGTAATTTTTAGTGTGTTTTGAAAGTTTGTTTTAACGTTCTCTGGTTTGTTTTATGTGGGGGAGGGGGTCGGGGGAAACTTTTTTTTTCAACCTGGTACCCTGCCGGAGATCCAATTACTTTCCGGGTCATATCTCCGGTCGCTCTGCGGCCTAACATCTTGAAGCTGGAGGCGTCGCTCGGGACTGACTTTGAGCCCCACCGCGGGGCGTGGACTTACCATCGGAGCCGATCCCTTGTCTGGCATCGCTTCAACCGTGACCTACGGAATTTACCATCGAGAGCTCGCAGTCTCGGGAGAGGCTGTGGATGTCGGGAGCTCCACCGACGCAGAAGGTACGACCAGACCTGATCAGGGGTCCAATCGGATGATGTGGGGGAGCTGGGAGTAGTAATCGCCCCGACGCGGAGGGCATGAACGTCGCAAGCTATGTGAGTAAGATCGCCCCATCGGCTTGTACACGCTAGAATTTAGAAGATTGAGGGGGGATCTTATAGAAACTTACAAAATTCTTAAGGGGTTGGACAGGCTAGATGCAGGAAGATTATTCCCGATGTTGATGAAGTCCAGAACTAGGGGTCACAGTTTAAGGATCAGAGGGAAGTCTTTTAGGACCGAGATGAGAAAATTATTTTTTACACAGAGAGTCAAGTCAAGTCAAGTGAGTTTATTGTCATGTGTCCCTGTATAGGACAATGAAATTCTTGCTTTGCTTAAGCACACAGGAAATAGTAGGCATTTACTACAAAACAGATAAATGTGTCCATATACCATGATATAAATATATACACACATGAATAAATAAACTGGTAAAGTGCAAATAACAGAAAGTGGTTGTTAATAATCAGAGTTTTGTCCGAGCCAGGTTTAATAGCCTGATGGCTGAGGGGAAGTAGCTATTCCTGAACCTGGTTGTTGCAGAGAGTGGTGAATCTATGGAATTCTCTGCCACAGAAGGTAGTTGAGGCCAGTTCATTGGCTATATTTAAGAGGGAGTTAGATGTGGCCCTTGTGGCTAAAGGGATCAGGGGGTATGGAGAGAAGGCAGGGATGGGATACTGAGTTGGATGATCAGCCATGATCATATTGAATGGCGGTGCAGGCTCGAAGGGCCGAATGGCCTACTCCTGCACCTATTTTCTATGTTTCTATGTCTATGTTTCTATCAACGGAAGGCTCAAGGCCCCCGACCGTGGGGAGGACAAAGAAAGGAAGAGATTTAACTTTTTTTTCGCCTTCCATCACAGTGGTGGATGTTTATTTTAAATGTATTTTGTGTGTTCTGTTGCTTTTTTATTTGTATGACTGTATGGCAAATGAAATTCCTCGTATGTTGCAAAACATTCCTGGCTAATAATGTATTATTGTATTTTATTCAAGATGCAGCATCAGCAGTTCCTAATATCTACTGGGATATTTTGGGTCAATTTGTACTGTACTAAATCACTCGTAATAGATTCAAGATTCAAGATTCAAGATAGATTTAATTGTCACATGTGCCAGATGGCACAGTGAAATGAAATTCCCATACAGCCATACAATAAAAATAAAGAACACAACACACTATAGAATTTGACATAAAACATCCCCACACAGCAGAATCAGAGTTTCCCACTGTGTGGGAAGGCACCAAAGTCAGTCTCTTCCTCCACTGTTCCTCGTGGTCAGGGCTTCCCCAAGCCCTCCGCAGTTGCAGCTACGGGCGGCCCGATGTCCAGGACCGCTCGCCGAGGTGATACAAGTCCGACGTCGGGGCTGCGGGACGTCCTCAGCGGCGTGGACACAGAGTCGGCCCCCTCCTACCGGAGTCGGCGGCTTCCAAAGTCCGTAGGCCGCGCCGGGTGGAGACTGCTGCTGTAGACCCTCTGCAAGGCGTCCCAGGACTCCACGATGCTGTTCAGCGCCGCCCGCGTTGGAAGCTCTCCGCACCAGAGCTCCACGATGTTGGAGCAGCGGCCCAACGCTCCGGAGCTCCAAACGGCGACCCAGGTAGGCATCGCCCGCTCCGCGGTGACTCCAGCGCTGCGCCGCCGCTATAGCAGCCCTGGTCCGGTTCCCGGTCCCCGGCAGGAAAGGCTGGTAGGCCGCGAGGTGGGGGGCGAGGACGCGACTCGGTGAAATAGTTTCCCCCTTACCCTGCCCCCCTCCCCCACATAGAAAAGTTAAAGTTCCCCCCCAAAACAGACTTTGGACTAACTGAAAATAAAATAAAAGATATAAATGACAGACAGGCTGTAGGCAGTAGGGCAACCAACCAAGTGCAACGAGAAAATCTCAAGTGTGATCGAATGGAGATCTTTAGAATTATGAAGGGGTCTGATAGATTTAGTTTAGTTTAGTTTATTATTGTCTCATGTACCACGATACAGTAAAAAGCATTTTTTTTGTGTGTGCCATCTAGTAAGCGGAAATATGATTACAATCGTCGTCCTGTACTCAGATACAGGATAAAGGATATAATGTTTAGTGCAAGATAAAGTCCAGTAAAATCTAATTAAAGATAGTTGCATTAAGATGAGTCCTATTAAAGATAGATAGACGAAGAGGAAAAAAAATCTACTTGGAAGAGTTAGACACAAGATAGGCCACATACAAATTGGAGGAACAGCACCTCATATTTTGCTTGGGCACCTAACAACCTTGTGGTATGAACATTGATTTTTCTAATTTCAAGGAATCCTTACATTCCCTCCCCAACCCCCCCCCCCTCCCTCCCCCACCCTAGTTGTCCTACTAGTTCCACTGTTCGCTATCCCCATTATCACCTCTTCCCCAGCCAACAATGCGCCATTGTGGTCTCCACCCTTCCTTGGTCACCTGTTGCCGGCCCTGCTTTGTTCTGGTCTTTTCTAACCTTTGGTTCCCTCCCCTCTACTTTCAGTTTGACGAAGGGACCCATTCAATTTCTCCAGAGATGCTGATTGACCCGCTGAGTTACACCAGCATTTTGTGTCTATCTTCGGTGTAAACCAGCATCTGCAGTTCCATCCTACGCCACTTGGAAGAGCATCGATGGATGCAATCAGTGCAAGTGGTCAGCAAGAAATCCAATGGTGGATTTAGGAAAAACTACTCGGAGTGATGGGAATGCAGAACTTGCTACCACAGGCAGTGATTGAAGCCGATGGCACTGATGTGTTTAAGGGAAGGCCAGGCTATTTTGTGAAATGGAAATGAATGAGTTAGGCTGGTAGATTTGTCCTACTAGATTTGTAGATGTGTCCATTCTACAAAATTACTACTGTGACTACTACTACTACATATTCAAAATTAATAAAATTAGATAAAATATTATATAAATAAACACCTGACATAGACATGGCGGAATTGTTTTTGTCTTTGACTTATTATCGTTTGTATTCTATGTACTGAAATTCTTAGACCATAAGACAGGAGCATTCGGCCCATTGAATCTACTCTGGCTTGTCTATTTTTCCCTCTCAACCTCATTCTCCTGCCTTCTCTCCGTAACCTTTGACGCCCTTCCTAATCAAGAACCAATCAATCTCTGACACAATTTCGGCAGCAACGGGAGCCTCGGCAGTGATGGGCAGAAGGAGCCTCGGCAGCAGCGGGGCCTCGCGATTGACCTGCGATCAGCGGTCGATGAGCGTGAGGGGGGAGGGGAAGACAATGGGGACCCGGTGTGGGGAGGGGGCACTTTAGTTTAGAATCCTCTGCCCAGGGGATAAGTCTGTGTTTGTTTGTTTGTTTATTCCAGTGAAGGCGCTGTGCATATGGCAGCCAGACAACAGTCGCTTGTCTTTTTCTTTTTTTCACTTTTAATTTTAGTTTAATTTCAAGTTTTCGTATACCTTGTTGTGTGTTGTGACTGTTGGCAGGCCAATTTCCCTTCGGAGAAGAATAAAGTTCTATCACATCGTAACGTGTCGGATAAAAATACCCAATGTCTTGATCTGTAGCAATGAATTATGTTGTACTGCTGTAAGTAAGAATTTCATTGTTTCAGGACACATGACAATAAAACACTCTGGACTAGATTTTTTTTCGGCGATGCAGTGCAGAAACTGGTCCTTCAGCCCACTGAGTCCCCGCTGATCAGCAATCATCCCGTACACTAACTACCCTACACACTAAGGACAATTTACAATTTTACTGAAGCCAATTAACCTACTAACCTGTACGTCTTTGGAGCGTGGGAGGAAACCGGAGCACCCGAAGAAAACACACAGGGGGAACATACAAACTCTGTACTGAAAGCTCCCATAGTCAGGATCGAACCTCTGGCGCTGTAATGCAGCAACTCTACCACTGCGCCACCGTGCCGCCCTTGAGGAAGGACAGGCTGAGGTTTGAGTGCATTGTAAACACTGGCACGGACTGGTTTGCCTATTCCTCTGTCATTCATCCTAAGTGTCAGTACAATGAAGTTGCTCCCATGACCTGAATTGACAATCGTATTAAAAATTAATAAAATATTAGATAAATAAACACTTGACTGCGTGTAGCCCGGAGTTGTCAGTCATACTGTATTAGATATTGTAAATGGCCACTGTGCGCTGAACCACGCAGTGCCTTGAAATTTTAGACCATCAATGGAAAAAGGAAATGGAAGAAAGTGCACAGATGGGTTGTGTACAACTTATCATTCGACACCTAGATATCAACAATGCACCTGTCAATTCATTAATTGCATAAATAATTGAGCCCGGGTTTTAAGACTGGGATTCAAAGAGCAGTTTCTTCCCTCTTCAACTGGTCTGTGTTTGTGTGGTGTGTACATCCTGCCCTTAGGACACAGCACAAAGCTTCAGTCCAACACATTACAAACTCCAAGATAGACACAAAAAGCTGGAGTAACTGCACGGTGCAGACAGCATCTCTGCATCTTCAGTTACTTCCTACACATTACACACACACACACGGAAGGATAAGCGAAAGCAAGGCTGAGAATTTTAACAGCAATGAGAACCAGATTTAGTTTAGTTTAGTTTAGAGATACAGCGTGGAAACGGCCCCTTTGGCCCACCGAGTCCGTGCCGACCAGCGTTCCCCACACACTTACACTATCCTACACACACTAGGAACAATTTACAATTATACCAAGCCAAATACCCTACAAACCTGTACATCTTTGGAGTGTCTGGGGGTAACCGGAGATCCCAGAGAAAGCCCACGCAGGTAATGGGGAGAAGGTATAAACTCCGTACAGACTGCACCTGTAGTCAGGATTGAACCCGGGTCTCTTGCCCTGTAAGAGCTGTAGGCATCAACTCTACCGCTGTGCCCATGACGTGCAGGATGGGCAGGATGGAAGAGGCAGTGAAAACCCTGGCAGCTGGAGGTAGAAGGCCTTTCTGATATTTCCTGATACTAACTACAGGGACTTGGCATTTTAGTTCATAAGTCTTCGGGGCAGAATTAGGCCCTTCGGCCAATCAAGTCTACTCCGCCGTTCAATCATTGCTGATCTATCTTTCCCTCTCAACCCCATTCTCCTGCCTTCTCCCCGTATCCCCTAATCTCCGTTCTAATCAAGAATCTACCTATTTCTTAAAATACCCCTTAAATTGGCCTCCATAGCCGTCTGTGGCAATGAATTTCATGGATTTACCACCCTCTGACTAAAGAAATTGCTCCTCATCTCCTTTCTGAAGGTGCCTCCTTTAGACGTGCTTAATTTAAACACATATGTGATTTATGCATTTTCGGAGTAATGCACTTGATCATTTTAATACCAAAGCCTGATTTACCCGCTCGTGTTTTTGGAATAACACGGCTAAATTTACACCTGCAGTGTAGTTGCATATAAGATTATTTTACGCATTTTGAATTTGGCGCTGGTTTTCAACAAACAGAATCCCCACATAAGGCACAAGGTGCCTGAACTGCCCAGAAGAATGAGTTCTCCATGGGCGAGCTGATGGCTTTCTATCTTGAACTTCATCTTAAGCGAACTAGAGAACTTCAGCAGGTCTGGAGACTCCATTGTTCTTCAGTTGACCAATTTTATTTTCAACATCTTCCTGATGTAGGGATGGAGCAGACACCATTCTGTAGAATGGCAGCAAGACAGTCATGGACACGATGTTCTTTGGAGCGCTTCTTCCAGCAGATGCTCATTGGCCTCCCTGCCCTCGATAAACCCTCCGGGGACTCCCACCTCCCACCTTGGGTGCTTGGGCTGCATATGGTTTTGTATCTTTGCCCATCACACTTCCCAGTAAGGTGCTGGATCTCTTAGGCTTCTTCAGCAAACCATCTGCTCTCTTGGCCTTGAGTTTTCACTTGGACCTTGGCCTCCAGGTACCTCTGGAACTGTGTGCTATCTCCTGAGGAATGCTGACGTTTCCAGTACTCCGTATTGCAGTTATTTATCTCCTGGTCAATATTGGTGCCTTCTGGTAAAGATGAAACACCTCTCTTCTCTGGTGCTAATTATGTTGGACACAGGGCAGTTAGAGCTCAGTGGGTGCTCTGTGACTCCACTATTTTAGAAGTATCAGATGGCTTGTGCAGCACTGGCTAAGAACATTTCTTTGTGAGATCCTTGACCCCTTCAGCGTCGATTTTCTGCAGCAACATTTTACACTTCACGCTGCCTCGGCAAGGCCAGCAGCATAATCAAGGATGAGTTTCACTCCCTCTTCTGCCCTCTCCCATCAGGCAAGAGGTACAGAAGTGTGAAAACACATGCCTCCAGATTCAGGGACAGCTTCTTCCCAGTTGTCATCAGGCAACTGAACCATCCTATCAACAACTAGAGATCTGTCCTGAGCCACCATCTACCTCATTGGAGACCCTCTGACTATCTTTAATCTGACTTTACTGGACATTATCGTTATTCCCAATCGGGCCTAAACGTTATTCCCTTTATCATGTATCTGTACACTGTGGATGGCTCGATTGTAATAATGCATTGTCTCTCTGCTGACTGGATAGCCCGCAACAAAGACTTTTCACTGTACCTCATGACAATAAACTAAGCGAATTAATTAACTACTTTCTTAGGAGCCTGGGGAAATTTGGCATGCATAAACTAAACTAACTTAAACTAAACTAAACTAATCTAAACTAAACTAAACAAAACAAAACTAAACTAAACTAAACTAAACTAAACATAACATAACATAACATAACATAACATAACATAACATTTCGCTTACCACCGTTATTTTGAGGCCAGACTAATGGAGATTAAGCGACCATCAATCCATTGGGTATTGGGACCAGTTATGGTCGCAAGGATATGGACATCATTGCAGTCTCACTCTTCAATGATAACATAATTGATCGTGTGCCACCGTGCCAAAACCTGGTTCAAGGGTGCTGCCATCAGGTCTTAGGTTTGTCTCTCTGAACTAGTCACAGCCTCTCAAATCAAAAATTAGCTATTTATTCCATCTCTTCCCTTCTATTTTTACTTTTCAGAAACACAGCGTGGAAACAGGCCCTTCAGCTCAACAAATTCATGCCGACCAGCGATCACCCCGTACACTAGCGTTATCCTACACACTAGGGACAATTCACAATTTTGACCAAAACCAATTAAGCTACAAACCTGTACGTCTTTGGTGTGTGGGAGGAAACCGGAGCATTCGGGGAAAACTGATGCAGGGGAGAAGGTACAAACTCCATGTAGTCAAGAGGCAGGATCAATCCCAGGTGGCTGGCGCTGTAGGGCATCAACTCCACAGCTGCACCACCTTGCCGCCCGATTAACTGAATCCATTAACTAAACTTCAGTCTATGCCAGGATATTATCCCACTCTCGTGTGTTCTTATCTTGTTTAATAATTTCCTTCATGGTTATGATGCATACTCTCCTCAATCAGTGTGAACCAATGTTTGGACTGTGAGAAGACTGTACACCAAGTACTCAGTAAGAAGAAGGAATCTGGTGAGTTTGCTTTCCCTACTCCTTCCTTGCGATCACAGCTTTCGAGAAGATTGCATCTTTCTGAAGTCGGCATTGAAAGAGGATTACTTTGTCTCTCTCTGTGTCACGGGCCAGGGCTTTCTCTTGGCCTCATTCACAGTTTCACCATCAGCTCGCCCATGGAGAACTCATTCTTCTGGGCAGTTCAGGCACCTTGTGCTTTATGTGGGGATTCTGTTTGTTGAAAACCAGCGCCAAATTCAAAATGCGTAAAATAATCTTATATGCAACTACACTGCAGGTGTAAATTTAGCCGTGTTATTCCAAAAACACGAGCGGGTAAATCAGGCTTTGGTATTAAAATGATCAAGTGCATTACTCCGAAAATGCATAAATCACATATGTGTTTAAATTAAGCACGTCTAAAGGAGGCACCTTCAGAAAGGAGATGAGGAGCAATTTCTTTAGTCAGAGGGTGGTAAATCCATGAAATTCATTGCCACAGACGGCTATGGAGGCCAATTTAAGGGGTATTTTAAGAAATAGGTAGATTCTTGATTAGTACGGGGATTAGGGGATACGGGGAGAAGGCAGGAGAATGGGGTTGAGAGGGAAAGATAGATCAGCAATGATTGAACGGCGGAGTAGACTTGATTGGCCGAAGGGCCTAATTCTGCCCCGAAGACTTATGAACTAAAATGCCAAGTCCCTGGGGCAGGTGTAGTGATGACTGTATCACATTGGTTCCGTCTTAGAGTGAGCCTGCCGATCATAAAAACATTCGCTTGCTGCACAAGGAAAGTGGCTGAGACACTAGAAAATCTAATTATTCAGAGCAAACAACCACCCAATGAAGATGACATTTCTCTTCAGCTTGCCCTTCGAGAAAGTGGTGTATCCACCATCTTTTTCTTTGTGTTAGATATCTCCTACCCATTACATCACACCCTCACACTTAGCACCTGACTCCCTGGCCTGCAATAGTACCGTACCGTCACGATTAGGAAAGACGATGAGGTTGGAAAGGAAGATGAGATAAAGTTCCAAACTTTATATTGGAACTAGACTAAGTGGGACCCGTTGGGCCCCAGCTTCACATGGGAGGGCTGGTCCCCCAACGCAATATTCCACCTGTCCACCAATTCCAATATTGCTGGCCAGTGGGGGGGGGCTTTCTGGAGCGCTAGCATGGGTGTTGTGGGCCGAAGGGACTGGTTACCAGAGGGCTAGTATGGACATTGTGGGCCGATCGGATTCTTGGGCTGGCAGCTCAGTCATTGAGGCATGGCAGCTCAGTAACTCAGGCCTGGTGGGCTAGCAGCTCAGAAACTGCCAGAAAGTCTGCCCAAAACAGGTGACAGACTCTGTGGGGAGAAGGGGGAGAGGGTGGAGAATCAATTTTAAACATTTTCATCTCTTTTTACAGATCACAGCAATGAAGGAGAAAAGTCTATGCTTGCCTGGATCTCTGGAGCGCTAGTATGGGTGTTGTGGGCTGAAGGGACTGGTTTCCAGAGGGCTAGTATGGACATTGTGGACTGAATGGATTCTTGGACTCGCAGTTCAGTGAATCATGGCTGGTGGGCTGGCACTTCACTTACTCATGGCTGGTGGGTTGGCAGTCCAGTGACTTATGGCTGGTGGGCTGGCACTTCACTTACTCATGGCTTGTGTGTTGGCATTCCAGTCACTTATGGCTGGTGTGGTGGCAGTTCACACAGTCACCCCTCCTCCCTTCACCCCCCACTCTGCTCCTTACCATTCATCCCACCCCCCCCCCCCACGCATTCAGTCCATCTCCCCTCAACCTCCCTCACCCTCTGCACTATTAGTGGCTCTCCAACAGTGCAGCCATTCCTGCCTATTAGGTCCCCATTGTGATGAAGTGCACGCATGCATGGCAAGTGGAAAAAGGATTTATTAAAGTTTAAAATGTGAATGATTCTTAAAATATAACAACAATTTAAATGTTAAAGATGAGATTTATGAAGTGCAGTTCTTTCTTGTTGTGCCTCTTGTTGTGTTCTGCTGCTCATTGCCTCTTGATGGCTCTTTGCTTTTGTTAAAAAAAAAGAGACAATTTTAATATAGAGAAATTGAGCGGTCAAATTTTAATAAAGAAAATCTGAGCAATAACCTCAAAAGTCATCATTCAGTGCAGGCCAGCAAATTCAATTTCACATCATTTCAAGCAGGCCAGCAAATTCAATCTCACAGCATTTCATGCAGAGTGCAGGCCAGCAAATCCAATCTAACAGCATTTCAAGCAGAGTGCAGGCCAGCAAATCCAATCTCACAGCATTTTAAGCAGAGTGCAGGCCAGCAAAACCAATCTCACAGCATTTCAAGCAGAGTGCAGGCCAGAAAATCCAATTTCACAGCATTTAAAGCAGAGTGCAGGCCAGGAAATCCAATTTCACAGCATTTCAAGCAGAATGCAGGCCAGCATTCACGCACCAGAAATTACGCAATCAGCGCAACCTGTCCATTAAGCGGAAGTCACGGAATGAGCGGGACCTTTGGACTAAACACAGTCAGACCTAATAAAGCATTTATCCCTTCCAAACACAGTTGGACCTAATAAAGCATTTATTCCGTCCAAACACAGTTGGACCTAATAAAGCATTTATTCCTTCCTAACACAGTCAGACCTAACAAAGCATTTATTCCTTCCAAACACAGTCAGGCCTAACAAAGCATTTATTCCTTCCAAACACAGTCGGACCTAATAAAGCATTTATTCCTTCCAAGCACAGTCGGACCTAACAAAGCATTGCAGTTTCCAGCACAGGCAGGGCAGCAGGCCAAACAACTCATGGCATTGTCATTTCATTTCATTTCCAATTTAGCATTGCAGTTTCAAGCACAGGCAGGGCAGCAGGCCAAACAACTCATGACATCTCCACTGATTCCACTTTCTCAGGTGTTCATACTTGATTTTACTAGGTCAGCACATTAGGGCTGTACAGTGTCGCAGCAGTAGGGTTCGACCCTGACCATGGGTGTTGGCTGTACGGAGTTTGTACGTTCACCCTGTGACCTGCGTGGGTTTTCTCCGATTGTTCTGGTTTTCTCCCACACTCTAAAGACTTTTGGGTTTGTAGATTAATTTAATTGTTCAATCCTTCAATTGTGCTTTATTTGTCACCTATGCAACTGCGCAGTGAAATTCTTTTGCATATATCACACATGCAGGCACCGCTATTCCTGGCACCATTATTCAAAGTCCAGTCAGCCCGCAAGCTCAATGTGCTGACGCAGTTCCCGCGCACTGACCTCCCGCTCCTCTCCTCAATCAACATCGAGACCTCTGTAAATTGTCCCTAGGGTGCAGGTTCCAACTACTGTATCATTGGTTGGGTTGGACTCAATGGGCCAAAGGGCCTGTTTCCACGCTGTATTTCTAAAACTGAAACTAAAACTATTTCCTCTCGTGATAGCGCCTCGGATTCGGGAACACAGTCTAAGAACTAAACCTAGTCTTTCAACTGTGAATTTGAGAAATAATTAAGGGGAATTAAGGGAGGCACAGTGGCTCAGCTGGTAGAGCTGCTGCCTCACAGTGCCAGAGGCATGGGTTCAATATTGATCTCCGGTGCTGCCCGTGTGGAGTTTGCACGTTCTTGCCGTGACCGTGTGGGTTTCCCTATGGGTGCTTCATTTTCGCAAATATGTGCGGATAAATCAGTTTATTGGCCTCTGCAAATTGCTCCAAGTGGATGCAAAAACTGAGTTAGAAAAGAAAAGACCAGGGTGATCAATAGTTGGCAACTTTCAATCAATCAATGAATTCTTAATCCAGAGGCTGATAGAAAGTGGAATTGTCTTCCCCAACGCGTAATTGACACTGGATCAATAGTTAATTTTAAATCTACGATGAATAGACTTTTAATAACTAAAGTTATTGAAGGACATGGTGAAAAACTGGCAATATAATCTCAGTTCACTGATAAACTGGTGAATTTATTGAATTGGAGAATAGTTTTTTTTTTTTTAAAGTTTAGTTTAGAGATACAGCACGGATTCGTGCCCTTCGGCCGGCCGCTCCGACCAGTGATCCCTGTTACACTAGCATACGCTACAAACTAGGCATCATTTACAACTTTTTTTACCAAAGCCAATTAACCTACAAACCAGTACGTCTTTGGAGTTGGGGGGGGAAACCGCTGCACCCGGGGAAAACTCACGCAGTCACGGAGAGAACGTACAAACTCCATACAGACAAGCACACATAGTCAAGATCGAACCCGGGTCTCTGGCGCTGTCCTCTATCCCTGCGCCACCGTGCCGCCCTTAAGGTTTAAAGGTCTAAATACCGTACTCATTTCCTATGAGGATGAAAAGCTTGACAGGTGCTCAGCTCACCTTGATCTGTAACATTGCCATGGGGCAAAGTCCCAGTAACCTGCTAGAGGAGGGATTATGGATGATGACTTCATAAATAGCCATGCTCTGGTTCCTGCACCCCTTGGTTTCCACCCGCCACCCTCCATCTGCTATTGCTGCCCTCTGACAGGTTGGCAGCCATACCCATGGAGAGCTGCCATGTGGCATGAGATGCCACAAAAGCACTCAGAGCTTAAGGAAAGCTCCCTGAAATTTAAAATTCTTTTTTTTTTAGCATTCATCCCACTGTTACCTTTTTGTTAAGTATGATCTGCTTTGGGTCTAAATTGTGAACTCAGATCTTAGCCTTTGTGACCTGCAAGTTGAAAGCTGCTGCTTATGAAAAGCAACACGAATGGAGGACGAAAGGTGTGAGTGACTCACGAATTAATACTTCACTGAACAGCCATTCGGAAGTTAAGTTGCCCTTGAAGAGACTTCCTTCCAAGTCTCGAAGACCAAAGGACAAATGAGTCATCAGTGCGGGCCAGGTAGTCAGCTTATGCAACTTCAATGACCTTCCCCTGGCATCACGGACTTGCACTTTCACAGAGCGTTCACCCTAACCTGTGCTTTCACACAATGAGAATATTTACTGTAGACGTGAGCAGTCTCTACAGCTGCACAGATGTGTGTGCAGGTAGGCACAAAGGGCTAGAGTAACTCAGTGGGTCAGGCAGCATCTGTAGAGAAAAGGAATAGATGACAATTCGCATCGAGACCCTTCTTCAGACAGCAGGTCAAGTTCCACGTATTTACGAGTCGTCCTCATTCCAGAACCAGGGGCCACAGTCTTAGAATAAAGGGGAGGTCATTTAAGACTGAGGTGAGAAAAAACGTTTTCACCCAGAGAGTTGTGAATTTATGGAATTCCCTGCCACAGAGGGCAGTGGAGTCCAAGTCACTGGATGGATTTAAGAGAGAGTTAGATAGAGCTCTAGGGGCTAATGGAGTCAAGGGATATGGGGAGAAGGCAGGCACGGGTTATTGATAGGGGACAATCAGCCATGATCACAATGAATGGCGGTGCTGGCTCGAAGGGCTGAATGGCCTCCTCCTGCACCTATTTTCTATGTTTCTATGTTTCTAAATACAGGAGAGGCGCCGGAAGACTCGAGGGTGGCAAATGTTGTACCACTTTTCAAGAAGGGCTGCAGGGAAAATGTTAGTAGCATAATGAATTCTGAAGTGTAAAGACACATCCTATCTGCTCAAGTTCAAACAAATGCCTCAAAACTCATTGGCCAGCAGTTCATTCTACAGCAAGACAATGATCCCAAACATGCTGTTAAAGCAACAAAGGAGTTTTTCAAAGCTAAAAATTGTAAATTCTTGAATGGCCGTCAATTACCCGATCTGAACCCAATTGAGCATGCCTTTTATATGCCGAAGAGAAAACTGAAGGAGACTAGCCCCCAAAACAAGCATAAGCTAAAGATGGCTGCAATACAGGCCTGGCAGAGCATCACCAGAGAAGACACCCAGCAACTGGTGATGTCCATGAATCGCAGACTTCAAGTAGTCATTGCATGCAAAGGATATGCAACAAAATACTAAACATGACTACTTTCATTCACATGACATTGCTGTGTCCCAAACATTATGGTTCCCTGAAATGGGGGGACTATGTATAAACACTGCTGTAATTTCTACATGGTGAAACCAAAATGTGTAAAAATGGCCTTTATTAAAATCTGACAATGTGCCCTTCAACCACATGTGTTTTTTTCTATTACAAATCTCAAATTGTGGAGTACAGAGGCATATAAATAAACGATGTGTTTTTGTCCCAAACATTATGGAGGGCACTGTATGTGGGTTAATTGGCTTGGTGTATGTGCAAAATTGTCCATGGTGACTGTAGGATAGTGCTAGTGTGCGGGGTCAGCATGGACTCGGTGGGCCGAAGGACCTGTTTCCGCGCTGTATCTCCAAACTAAAAATAAACTAAATTTGAAGCAGCACAGTGGCACAACATTTACTGTTGCTGTCTCAGAGATTCAGCAGTCTGCATTCAACCCTAACATCCTGTGCTATACATGTGGAGATGGAACATGATCCCCGTAATCACATGGGTTTCCCCTGGAAGCAGGTCCAGTTCCCCAAGAGCAGTCTACTGCCCCAACTGCAAACCCAATTTCCCCCAACAATTCCCGACTGCCCCTAACTTACAGAAAAGTGAAAGGCTTGGATAAAGTGGATGTAGAGAGAATGTTTCCACGTGGGATAGTCTAGAACCAGAGGCCATAGCCTCAGAATAAAAGGACATACACATTTAGAAAAGAGATGAGGAGGAATTTCTTTAGTCAGAGGGTGGTGAATCTGTGGAATTCATTGCCATAGACGGCTGTGGAGGCCAATGGATAATTTTAAGGCAGAGATAGATAGATTCTCTGTTTGGGTGTCGGGGATTACGGGGAGAAGGCAGGAGAATGGGGTTGGGAGGGAAAGATAGATCAGCCATGATTGAATGGCGGAGTAGACTTGATGGGCCGAATGGCCTAATTCTACTCCTACAACTTGTGAACTTATGACTCCACCCTCAACTCGTCCCATCTACCCTGAAGGTATCATATTTATCCCTGCAGCTCTTTCTCACCATTGTCCACTAGCGTGGACACTTGATCAGTTCCAGACGGTGTTCCCCAGGACTGGATGTGTCATCAGTGCCTTGTATCTCTGTTGTTCCATTGTCACATGGGCCTGGGCTGTTAGCTCATTGTCATAGAGTCATAGAGTGATACAGTGTGGAAACAGGCCCTTCGGCCCTACTCGTCCACATGGGCCAACAATGTCCCGGCTACACTAGTCCCGCCTGCCTTCGCTTGGTCAATAGACCCTCCAAACCTGTCCTACCCATGTACCTCTCTAACTGTTTCTTAAACGATGGGATAGTCCCAGCCTCAACTACCTCCTCCGGCAGCTTGTTCCAGACACCCACCACCCTTTGTGTGAAAAAGTTACCCCTCGGATTTCTATTCAATCTTTTCCCCTTCACCTTGAACCTATATCCTCTGGTCCCCGATTCCCTTACTCTGAGTAAAAGACTGTGCATCTACCCGATCTATTCCTCTCATGATTTTGTATCCCCCATATAAGATCTTCCCTCATCGTCCTACGCTCCATGGAATAGAGACCCAGCCAACTCAACCTTTCCCTACACCTCACACCCTCTAGTCCTGACAACATCCTCGTAAATCTTTTCTGAAACCTTTCGCGCTTGTCAATATCTTCCTATAACATGGTGCCCAGAACTGAACACAATATTCTAAATGCGGTCTCACCAACATCTTATACAACTGCAACATGGCCTCCCAACTTCTATACTCAATACTCTGACTGATGAAGGCCAAAGTGCCAAAAGCCTTTTTGACCACCTTATCTACTTGCGACTCGACCTCCAAGGAACCATGCACCTGTAGTCCTAGATCCCTCTGCTCTTCAACACTACACAGGGGCCAACCATTTACTGTGTAGGTCCTGCCCTCGCAACACCTCACAATTCTCAGTATTAAATTCCATCAACCATTCCTCAGCCCACCTGGCCAATCGATCAGATCTTGTTGCAATCGTTCACAACTATCTTCACTGTCTGCAAAACCACTAACTTTTGTATCATAATCAAACTTGCTAATCGTGCCCTGTATGTTCTCATCTAAATCATTGAGGTAGATGACAAACAGTAATATGCCCAGTACCAAACCCTGAGGCACTCCACTAGTCACAGGCCTCCGTTCTGAGAAGCAACCTTCCACCATCACCCTCTGCTTTCTTTCCATGGACCCGAATAGCTATCCATTCAGCTATCTCTCCTTGGATCCCATGAGATCTAACCTTCCTGCGCAGCCTATCATGCGGCACCTTGTCGAATGCCTTTCTGAAGTCCATGTACACAACATCTACATCTGTCCTCATCAACCTTTTTGCTCACGTCTTCAAAAAAATCAATCAGATTTGTGAGACCCGACCTCCCAAGTACAAAACCATGTTGACTGTCCCCAATCAGCCCTTGCCCATCCAAATGCCAGTATATCCTAACCCTCAGAATACTATCCAGTAACTTACCAACTAAAGATGTTAAGTTCACCGGCCTATATTACCCAGCATTTTCCCTGCAGCCCTTCTTGAAAAGAGGCACAACATTTGTCACCCTCCAATCCTCTGGCACCTCTCCTGTATTTAAGAACGACTCACAAATTTCATCCAGAGCTCCCGCAATTTCCTCTCTAGTTTCCCGCAATGTCCTTGGATATATCTGATCAGGCCAAGGAGATTTGTCTACCTTCAAACACGGCAGTACCTTCAGTACTTCCTCGACGGTAACTCTGACTGCTCTCATAACACTTCCAGTGACTGCTTCAATTTTCTCCGTCCAACTGTCTTTCTCCTCGGTAAATACAGAGGATAAATACTCATTGAGGACCTTGCCCATCTCCTGTGGTTCCACACAGAGGTGACCACTTTTATTCCTGAGAGATCCCACTCTCTCTCTAGTTACCCTTTTCCCCCTTATGTATTTATAAAATCTTTTGGGATTGTTCTTAATGCTACCCACCAGACCTATCTCCTGGCCCCTTTTTGCCCTTCTGATCTCCTTTTTTAGTTTGCTCCTTAGTTCCCGAAACTCCTCCAGGGATGCACATGATCCCAGCTGCCTATACCTGTCCCATGCATCCTTCTTGTTTTTGACGAACGTCCAAATTTCCCTCGTCAGCCAAACTTCCTTGCGTTTGCCTGCTTTGCCCTTCACTCTAACGGGGACGTACACATCCTGATCTCTCTTCAGTACACTTTTAAAAACATCCCGCTTGGCCGATGTTCCTTTCCCCTCTAATAACCTGCTCCAGTCAACTTGAGCAAGACCTTCTCTCATACCCTCGAAGCTGGCCTTACACCAGTTGAGCATTTTAACACGTGGACCCTCTCCGTCCTGATCCATAACTATCTTAAACCTAATCGAACTGTGGTCACTAGTCCCAAAAGGCTCCTCCACACACACTTCATTAACTTGCCCTTCCCAATTTCCCAATACTAGATCTAGCGTTGACGTTGCACGTGTGGGGGCCTCCACATACTGCTTAAAGGGCCTGTCCGGGGGGGGATTTTTTAGGCAACTGCCGGCGACTAGGCTGTCGCCACACAGTCGCCGGGGAGTCGCCTGTATGGTCGTGAGTAGTTTCCTCAGCGCCCAAAGAGTCGTAGTGTTTTTCTGGTCGCCACTGGATTTTGAAATGTTCAAAACTTTTCGGCGACAGTCGGCAACCGTGGGCTTGACGTAGCTTGTCTTCTCCTGACGTAGGTGCTGTCGTAGGTTGTCGTAGGTTGTCACCAGAATGGCGTAGGTTGTCGCCAGGTGACGTAGGTTGTCGACGGTGCTGACTTTGGTGAATTCCATTGTCGTAGTCTCTGGCAGTCGCCTAAAATATCATCTAGTGGAACAGGCCCTTAAGAAAACTCTCCCGAACACTTTCGAGGAATTGCACCCCATTTAAATCCTTCCCGCTATGATTTTCCCAGTCTATATTGGGAAAATTGAAATCCCCTATTACGACAACCTTATTTGACCAGCAGCTGTCTGCAATCTCCCGGCACATTTGCGCTTCTTTCACAGCTCCTGTGAAATGTTTAGTCTTTGATAAATCCACTAGCCCAGTTTTATCAGTAGACAGTCCCTTGTGCATTGTAAACTGTCCTTCAAGCAGATTGTGGAGTCTTTTCAAGCTGAACTTTTAAATCTCAAACAGTTTTTCTGGTTAACCGTTAGATGAGGCAGGGAGAATTACTCTGTATCTCCAGTCTCAGAAACAATATTTCATGACATCTGTTTCCTTCTATTTAGCCAATTTTCTATCCGTGCTAATGCAACCCTTTAGATTCCATCCACTTCAATCGTCATGCCATCTATTGTGCGGCACTTTATCAAATGCCTTTTGGAAGTCTAGATACACGGCAGTGACTGTGTCTCCTGTCACTGTCTATCCTTCTCGATCAGGTGCAAAATCTCTAGAATTTAGAGATGCAGCGCGGAAACAGGCCCTTCAGCCCACCGAGTCCGCACCAACCAGCGATCATCCCGTACACCAACATTGTCCTGCACACTAGGAAAATTAGCAATTTTGCCAAAGCCAATTATCCTCCAAACCTGTACATCTTTGGAATGTGGGAGGTCACGGGGAGAACGTACAAACTCCGCACAGACAGCACCCGTGGTCAAGATCAAACCCAGGTCCCTGGTGCTGTTATGCCCCTGTCCCACTTAGGAAACCTGAACGGAAACCTCTGGAGACTTTGCGCCCCACCCAAGGTTTCCATGCGGTTCCCGGAGGTTCCCGGAGGTTTTTGTCAGTCTCTCTACCTGCTTCCACTACCTGCAACCTCCGGCAACCACCTGCAACCTCCGGCAACCACCTGCAACCTCCGGGAACTGCACGGAAACCTTGGGTGGGGCGCAAAGTCTCCAGAGGTTTCCGTTCAGGTTTCCTAAGTGGGACAGGGGCATAAGGCAGCAACTCTACATCTGCACCACTGTGCTGTACGGGTGCTGCCATCTTCAGTGATCTCTGGGTTGTATTGTGAGGTTTCACCATCTGTCAATACTTGGTGGTGCTGCACCATTCATTGTCTATGCTCCGCCCTTCTCCCTCCTCCGAAAGCACATCTCAACTCACTCGTCATCACAATTAAATTCCATCAGGCATTTTCAGGCATCTCACTAACTGATCAATATCTCCTAACTTTCAATCATTCGTATATTTTCCGATTATCATTCCACTTTTCCTAAATATTATCACAGAATTCATTTTGTATAATATATTTTTATATATTGTATGAAATATAAATTTCTGTGATTCTGTGAAGCCAAGTTGTGGTGCAAAGCTGCAAAGGGAAGAGCAACAGAAGTCGCCTGCGCTGCAAAATAAATAACTTATTGGATTGAGGGCTTTGAGCAAATTAGTCTAAAACATTAGTCGAACTGCTTTGTAAATCTTGTTGCATCACAAAACAAAACTGAAACCCCATTTAATAGGAGGCGGAGGGGCAGGTCTTTCACACAGAGGGTGGTAGGCATAATGTGGAAAACAAGCTGGAAACATACAAACAAACTTAAAGCCAAAGATAGACACTAAAAGCTGGAGTATCTCAGCGAGTCAGTCAGCATCTCTGGAGAAAAGGAATAGGTGACAGATCAGGTCGAGACCCTTCTTCAGACTGTGTCTGTGTCTGTGTCTGTGCCAGACTGACTTACCTCAAAGAAGTGAGAGACTGCTGTGTGCTCTGTTTCACAGAGACGTGGCTCACCCCTGACATACCTGACTGTGCCATTCAGCCCGAGGGCTTCTCCCTTCACCACATGGACCGTACAGCATCTCGGGCAAGGTTAGAGGTCGTGGTTTCTGCTTTGTAATCAATACCTGGTGGTGTTCAGACGTAGCAGTCCTGGCGAGCTCATGTTCCCCGGACCTGGAATATCTGACTGTGAAGTGCCGTCTCTACTACCTGCTGAGGGAATTCACCTCAGTGATCCTGACAGCAGTCCACATCCCTCCTCATGCAGACGTCAAGCTTGCTTTGAACCAACTGTGCTCCATTATCAAAAGCCTTGAGACAAAACACCCCGAAGCGCTGGCCGTTGTAGCCGGAGACTTCTATCAAGCCACCCTCAGGGACTTACTACCAAAGTACGAGCAGCATGTCTCTTATCCCACCAGGGGCCAGAACACCTTCGATCACTGCTGTACATCAATGAAAAATGGCTATGTCCCGCTAGCCGCAGTTCGTGAGATCTGATCACCTAGCTGTGCCTCTACTCCCTGCCTACACACAAAAACTGATGCTGCAGGAGAATTGTTCAATGCAGGCTGACGGATGACATCCTACGCGACTGCTTTGTCAGCAGATTGGTCTTCTTCTTCTTCTTCTTGCGTATGGCGTGCACAGCCTAAAGTTGTCGGACAACTTGTTCTATTTGATCTTATTTGATTGTGCACACTAGGTTGATTGTATTCATCGGACCACGTGAAGGTTGCAATCTCCCAGCGGATTGGTCCATAGTCAGGGGTTCTGCAGCTAACCTGAATAAATACGCCACTGCCGGGACTGACTTCATCAATAGAGGAGTGCATGGGAACCAAGTCAATCCGAGCTTTCCCCAACCGGAAACCATGGATGAACCGCGAGGTACATTCACAAGATAACGCCAGGTCCGCTGCATACGTCAAATGATCAAACTTTTCACTGTACCTCGGTACACCTGGCAATAAACTAAACTAAACTGAACTATGGAATGAGCTACCAGGGGAGGTGGTTGAGGCAGGTACTATAGCAACATTTAAAATACATTTGAACAGGCACATGGATAGGAAAGATTTTGAGGGATATGGGCCAAATGCAGGTAGATGGGACTAGTGTAGATGGGGCATGTTGGTCGGCATGGGCAATTTGGGCTGAATGGCCTGTTTCCATGCTGTATGACTCTATGACTCTATCAACCTCAGTTGAGGGTGGCAGCAGATCCATGCATACTGTGTTGCCTGATAGTTATGCTGCTGCAAGTAATAACTTCATTGTTCTGTTTTCCGTCCATATGACAAATAGATCCTCTTGACTCCTCGCAGTAATGACCAAAAATCACCTGGTCATACTCGATTATTTCCCGAAAGGTTTTCACAAGGTCTTCAGCTATCAAACATAAAGTCTTCTTATCTAGTCCACACACAAGATTAAACGTTGTTCAGTCAGAGCTGAACACGCTTCTCAGCATCTACACACAATGTTGTCTGTCTTATCGCTTATTGTGCTTCTTGTAGCGTGGTGGCGGAAAGATTGGTGGAAACAGGGCCGCGAAGTGAACGCTCTTTCCTTGACCCCAAACACAAAGTGAGGACTCGCTTTACAAGGTGCTATATTCCAGACAAGAATGTGGAGACCAAAACATTGTTGCAGCTGAGATTTTAAACTTTGCACAAACTGAGAATCCACTCATTCAGGATAGCCCCGAGTACCTCCGGCTGGCTATTAACGTAATTCTCTGAGTTTGAATCATGGGGAAAACTCGGGAGAAATCGTGAGTAACTTGGGAAAGTGGGACAGGCCCTTAAGTTTATTCCCACAAAAAGACACAAACTGCTGGAGTAACTCAACCGGTCAGACAGCATCCCTGGGGAACACGGATCAGTCGCGTTTCGACCTGTCATTCCCCAGTTACTCCAGCAATTAGCATTCTGTTGTGTAAATCAGCATCTGTAGATCCTTGTTTCTAAATCTAAGCTTTGTCCCACATCAGGACAGCAAAGGAGATGCTGACCTTTGAAGCAGGCGATGTGGAAAAGTTTAACAACACAAGAAAGTTAGCAGAAAGTCACTGCCATTTGACCATCGCCATGACCTTGGTCTTGTCGGGTGATGGTGTTTCACAACACAGGAGCAGGCATCATGTTGGGAACACTAAGAACCTGTGGAGAGAATCATAGAGTCATGCAGCAGGGAAACAGGCCCTTCGGCCCAATTTGCCAATGCCGACCAAAATGCCCTATCTACACCAGTGCCATCTACCTGCATTTGACATATGTCTTTTGAATGTTGTGACAGAACCTGCCTCAACTACCTCCTCTAGCAGCTCGTTCCATACACCCACCACCCTTTGTGCGAAGAAGTTGTCCCTCTGGTGCCTATTAAATCTTCCCCCTCTTACCATAAGCCTATGTCCTCATAAATCTTCTTTGAATCCTTTTCAGCTTAGAGACATAGTCATGCAGGGTAGAAACAGGCCCTTCAGCCCAACTTGCCCATACTGATCAACATGTCCCATCTACACTAGTCCCACCTGCCTGCATTTGGCCCATATTTCTCTAAACCTATCCTACCCATGTACCTGTCTAAATGTTTCTTAAATGTTGCGATAGTACCATACACCCACCTCTGTAAATTAGGTTCCTTCCTATTAAATCTTTTCCCCCTCATCTTAAACCTATGTTTCCCAATTCACCTTCTCTGGGCTCGATACACTGTGCTTCAACTCAATCTATTCCTCTCACAATTGTATACACCTCTATAAGATCACCCCTCATCCTCCTGTGCTCCAAGGAATGGTGTCCTAGCCTGTTCAACATCTCCCTAAAGCTCAGGCCCTCGAATCCTGGCAACATTCTCGTCAAACCTCTCTGCACCCTTTCCAGCTTAACAGCAACTTTCCTATAACAGGGTGACCAAAACTGAACACACTTGTTAAACTGAACCAAATGTGGCCACACCAACATCTTGTACAACCGTAAAGTAACAAAGAAACATAGAAACATAGAAAATAGGTGCAGGAGTAGGTCATTCGGCCCTTCGAGCCTGCACCGCCATTCAATATGATCATGGCTGATCATCCAACGCAGTATCCCGTACCTGCCTTCTCTCCATACCCCCTGATCCCCTTGGCCACAAGGGCCACATCTAACTCCCTCTTAAATATAGCCAATGAACTGGCCTCAACTACCTTCTGTGGCAGAGAGTTCCACAGATTCACCACTCTCTGTGTGAAAAATGTTTTTCTCATCTCAGTCCTAAAAGACTTCCCCCTTATCCTTAACCTGTGACCCCTTGTTCTGGACTTCCCCAACATCGGGAATAATCTTCCTGCATCTAGCCTGTCCAACCCCTTAAGAATTTTGTAAGTTTCTATAAGATCCAACATATTCTATGAAATATAACACCCAACTTCCATATCCGTACTCTGACTGATGAAGGCCAATGTGCCAAAAGCCTTCTTGGCCGGCCTCTCTACCTGTGATGTCACCTTCAAGGAAAAAATGCACCTGCACTCCTCGACCCCTCTGCTCTGCAACATTTCCCAGCCACGTACCTGCCATTCGCTGTGATGCTAGAATCTTTATCAAACAACTGCCCGTAAAACTTGACCGGTAACGTCGTCAGTCCATTCCCTCCACAGATGTTGCCTGACCCACTGAGTTCCTCCAGCACTTTGCGTTTTGATCATATGAGGAAGACTGAGGAAGAAGTTCAGCAAATTGAAACTGATGATGCACCACAGCAGACGAAAAACCGTAACTACCGTTGCAGCTCCACCAAGCCCCGACAACAGGAAACACCTGATTTCAGAATAAATTGAACAAATACTCGTGTGCATTCCATACTCTTGCACTCTCAGCATGAAGTATTTCTTGCAAGGAAGTAAGATGCAGGAAGTGATAAAGGTGGAGTATGGTTTGTTGGCCTAGTTTATTGTGAGTGCTCTTGTCTGCTGCAAAGAAAGTAATTCAGAACTTTCTTTTCAATATGATCACAGCATTTCAGTATTATCTAGAACACTGGAAGATAATTATTAGGGCAACTTAAAGATCTTAAAGATGCACATCATTGAAGGTAATACGGAAAAGCTACTATTACTGATGAAATGGTAATATTCAAAGACCATCACTTCAGTTTAGTTTATTGTCACGTGTACCGAGGTACAATGAAAAGCATTTGTTGCGTGCCAACCAGTCCGCGGAAAGACAATGCATCATTACAATCAAGCCATTTACGGTGTAGTGATAAGGGAATACCATTTAGTGCAAGGTAAACCCAGTAAGGTCCAATCAAAGATAGTCTGAGGGTCACCAATGGGGTAGATAGTAGTTCAGGACTGCTCTCTAGTTGTGGTAGGATGATTCAGTTACTTGATAACAGATGGGAAGAAACTGTCCCTGAAATTGGAGGTTTGCATTTTCACACTTCTATACCTTTTGCCCAATGTATTTCCTGCATATGTGACAATAAACTAAACTCAAGTTGTAAACAATTATGGAATGGCTCAAAGGATTTGCCACTTTAAGAAAGCGCTGTGCTAACAAATCTCCCCTCAACCCTGTTATGCTTTATGCTGCCTTACGCACTTTTTCACTGCTTCGCTTGACACCCACGGCTTTAATGAAGCATGCTGATTGCTTGCGTACAGGCCCTGAGCTCCATAGGCAATTCCCCATGGCATTGGTTTGCTCGTTGCCAAGGAGGGCTTCAGGCTTTGCCCCACGCTGTAGTGAATCTTCCTTTGGTTCCGATACGATTCCTCCAAGAATCTTTTCTCGTCTAATTCTCGTTAAAGTGTGTTTGTTTCGTGCAAATTTCACGAGGGGGCCGGCTCCCCAAACCGAAGGGAACGAAAGATGTGAATTTTTAAATCCCATTCTCTCGTCTAACTGAATTCATAAATAAAACACGCATCTCCCAGATCATTTCATTGCCGACAATTGATGGTCACACAAATAGAAGCAATCTGATTAAGAGGGAACATATGAAGTATAAATCATAGTTTTTTTTCATTTATTGAGGCCAGTGTGACAAATAGAGCTGTCTAAATTTCCAGCACAGCACCGACAGACTACTTCACTTGCACTTTGTCCTCACTGTAGCATTTATTTAGTTATATCTAACAAATATTTAAGTACTAAAATGAATCATCTGGATAGCTGTGATACCAGCTAATCTGGGTCTATAAAGTAAATATTGTACAACCTAAGAACCTCTTGTACTCAGCAGCCGAGATTTGCCTCCACATGCTTGCTCCAACAAAAGAGCGTTTGGGTGAACGTTCAATCCACAACAAATCTATTCCCCTCTTTTTCTCCACGTTCACCTTGGCATGGGCCTTTTCTATTGGAAGGCCATCCAGGAACGGTGGCTCATGCATATGGACTCAGTGGGCTGCTCTGTACATTCTGTACTTACCGGGGTGATTGTCGGGATAGTCTTGCAGAGCTGTATGTAAAAAACATATTGCACTGTACTTGGTACACGTAACAATAAACAAACCGTTGTAACCACCCGATAGGATGCTTTCTCTGATGCATCTGTAGAAATTGGTAAGGGTCGTTGGAGTGATGCCAAATGTCCTTTGTCTTCTGAGTAAATAGAGGCATTAGCGTGCTCTCTTGGCCATAACAACAATGTGATTGGACCAAGACAAGATGAAAGTTACTTTAGTTTAGTTTAGTTTAGTTTAGTTTGGTTTATTGTCACGAAGACTGAGGTACAGTGAAAAGCTTTTGTTGCGTGCAAACCGATTGGCGGAAAGACAATACATGATTACAATCGAGCCGCCCACAGTGTACAGATACATGATAAGGGAATAACAGTAAGTCAAGACAAAGCCAGTAAAGTCCGATCAAGGATAGTCTGAGGGTCTAACTGAGGTAGACATTAGCTCATGACTGCTCTCTCGTTGTGGTAGGAGGATTCAGTTGCCTAAACTAGCCTATTTTACTAACTAGCCTATTTGTCCCAGATGATTTCTTTCAAAGTTTTGTTCACGAGTTGCCAATAGAATGTTCCCTGTAAACTTCCAAATAGACAATTGTAAATTGGTTATTGCATGTAAACCAATCATAGTAGAAATAGCATCACTGACCCCACCTTACTGTATGCTTTACACTAACACCCACTTCCTAGACTAGGCAGTCTTGGAAGTGGTAACGATGAACTAACAACTAACAACCTGCTGTACCGCTGTACTATATGTACAGATTAAAGATGACATTGAACTCCACTGTGTAATTTGCTTATTTACATGGTGTCAGAAGTGGGATCATGCATTGACTAATCAGGTGTAACTACCTGATCGTTGGCATTGTGAACGGCTGGTGCATATTCAAAGGTCCGCGCTCTCATCATGGCTTCGGGTCCCACCAGGTTAAGTAGGAGGGAAGCCTTGACAGCAGCTGGTTCATTTCGGTGAACAATGTTGATGTAGTGTTCGTAGTCAATTTCAAAGAGTCTCCATCATTCCCTGATGTCAGAATCGAAGATAAGCTGTGCATGCTTACTGCATGATTGAGCCATGGTGATGCAAGTAAAACTGATAAACAGAAATAAAACCCGATATACAGATGCAGTGGGTTACTCCAAGCTTTCCAACACCATGTGGATGGCACTCTCCAGCTACTCTCATCCATAATCAAAAGAGGCTGGCCAGACAGGCAATCCAGCACACCACTGGAGGTGCAGCCATTCTTACTAGTCCGCGATGAGCTGGTAATACAGGATGGTGTCATAGTTAAGGGCCACAAAGTCGTGATCCCTTCATCCTTGTGAGACGAATACTACAAAGAGGGACAACAACGGTCACCCAGGTATCGATGCCACGCTGACCCATGCACAGAATATGTTCTACTGGCCTGGCATGGCCAAGGACATACGGGACAGGACCGCCTCCTGCCCCATCTGCAACAGCCTGGCGTCGCACCAACAGAGACAGCCTCTGCTACAACAACCCCCACCGGCACTGCCATGGACGTCGGTGGCGGCAGACATTTTCGAATGGCACGGTAAACATTATCTAGTCCTGGACGACTCCTACTCTAACTGGTTCGAACTTGATTTACTGCCCACTATCACATCAGAAATGGTAATTCAAAAGTTACAGAGACACTTCTCCACATTCGGTGCACCTGTCCATCTGCAAACCGACAATTTACCAGCCACACGTTCAAACACTTTGCCAACCGATGGAATTTCCATCATGTAGGTATGTTACAATACTTACCTTCAGCGGCGCTGCAATTCTGCCACTGGCCGTGTGCGCGATTTTGGCGCCTTTGAGGGGGGGGGGGGGGCGGGGTTAAAACGCGTTTTTTTCCCCTACCTTGTTTGGATTATATTTGGTTGGAGTGCAAGCTTTTGCTGAAGAATCGTTCCGACGGGCGTTCTGTCTATTTTTTAGCCCGACTCGTTCAGCGCTGGAGTCATTTTTAAATCAGCTTCTAAAGCCGTCAACGCCGACAACGGGGACTAATTTCAGGTAGGTGACAGGTAAAAGAAAGCGGTTTATTTTTATGTATAAAAGTGGTCCTTAAGATACCTTTAGTTCACATTTTAAGTTGCGAAACGGTGATTTAGTCCCCATACCAACCGGCAGTGTTTTTCATGCAGATATGGGTGTCTAAATCACTGCAAACCGCAACGTTCCAAATGGTCGCGTTCCAGAAAAACCCACTCGCAAGATGATTTAAATGGCCATTAATTTACAGGTATTAAACATTAAATTCCTTCCATTTGGCCTATGACAATGAGATTTAAAAATTATGTTATATTGTGAATTCTTGTGTGAATGTTATTTGGACACTTAAGCTATTTAAAAATGTTAATCTATTCTTAAGAAATGGATAGATGTTTAGATCTAGTAATTGAATTTTGTAATTAGCTACAACTAGGTAACTAACTAATTATATGCTTTAATTTCAAGTCATCTAAGTAAGATTGTTTCATATTTGTATCAGAATGCTTCAATCTATAATAATTGAAAATTTATTTTAGTTCTCTTAATTTTTAAGAAAGTTATGGCCATTTGACTGTCCGCGATCACAACTTTTGTGTTAAGTCAATGGAAAAGCAATAGGGAACAAGATGCTAATTTCCAAGTATGAAATGGCCATAACTTTTTTAATACTGAAGATATGAAAGTGAATTAGGTGACAAATTAAACTTCTTTTTATGCTTTATCTGATGGGATAAATTACAGACTTGATTTTTAAAATCTCAAAATTTTGTAACATTGCTACACCATGTCACGAGCAGCCCCGAATGGTAACCACAAAGTAACGGGCTCGCTGAACGGGCCGTTAGAAACGCAAAACAACTAATGGAACGCACCCACCTAGTTAAGTTGGATGTGTACCTCGACCTTTTAAACTTCAGAAACATCACTAGAGACGGGGTCCTGGGCTCACCAGCCTAACGCCTGATGTCCAGAACAACGCGACCTCCAATACCAATTGCCCATCAGAAGCTGGTGCCACAGGTGCTGAAGCCAGCCGCGGTCCAGAAGCACATCCTGGAGAAAAACAACATCAAGAAAAGATCATATGACAAGTCCAGCAAACCGCTCAAACCACTATTGCGGGGCCAAGTCGTCCGCTTGCAAACTACTTTGGGACATTCCCGTCTAGGTTGCATTGTTGGCCCGTCCAAGGAACCCCGATCCTACCTTGTCGACGTCGATGGCGCCCTGTACCGGCAGAGCCGCCAACACTTGCTGTCTGTGAAGGAACCATGTCCTCCACCAGCCGATCCTTTTGCTCCACCTTTATTGTTCCAGCCGTCTGCTGCCGTGGCCATCACTAGTCCCAGCGTGTCCCTTACTCCACCACGACCGGCGGCTATGACTAACAACAACACTACCTCTCCCGCATGCTCTCCCTATCAGTCACCTCAAGTGTCCCTAGCTGCTTTCTCACTTCCGGGTTCACCGTCTCCCTCCCCCACTAACTTTTCTGGCGAAGGGGGAGAGGGGTTGGTCCGTACGCGTTCGGGCCGCATTAGTAGACCGCCTGACAGATACGGCGAGTAGGTTTAAATTTGGAAGTCGCATGTGTGTTTAACTATATTCGCTCTTTACGGGTAAGGATGTAGATTGGTTATTGCATGTGAATCAATCATAGTAGAAATAGCATCACTAATCCCACCTTACTGTATGCTTTATACTAACACCCACTTCCTACACTAGGCAGTCTTGGAAGCAGTAACGATGAACTAACAACTAACAACCTGCTTTACCGCTATACTATGTGTACAGATTAAAGATGACTTTGAACTCCACTGTGTAATTTGTTTATTTACAACAATGATTAATAGTGGTCACGACAGCTTGGCTGACACTGAACCTTAACCTACATGGACAGGCAAGATGCGGGATAAATGTTCCCGATGTTGGGGTAGTCCAGAACCAGGGGGTCACAGTTTAAGAATAAGGAGTTAGCCATTTAGGACTGAGATGAGGAAAAACCGTGGACTTCGCTGCCACAGATGGCAGTGGAGGCCTATTCACTGGATGTATTCAAGAGAGAGTTAGATTTAGCTCTTGGGGCTAAAGGAATCAAGGGACATGGGGAGAAAGCAGGAACGCAGTACTGATTTTATATGTTCAGCCAATTTACTTGCAAAAAATGATTTGCTAGCCCTTAATGAAAATGCAATGAGTTGTTTGGCCTGCCCTGTGCTTGAAACTGCAATGGAAATGGAAATTAAATGAAAATGCAATGAGCTGTTTGGCCTGCCCTGTGCTTGAAACTGCAATGGAAATGGAGATGAAATGAAAATGCAATGAGATGTTTGGCCTGCCCTGTGCTTGAAACTGCAATGGAAATGGAACTGAAATGAAAATGCAATGAATTTTTGGCCTGCCCTGTGCTTGAAACTGCAATGGAAATAGATATGAAATGAAAGCAATGAGCTGTTTGGCCTGCCCATGTGCTTGAAACTGCAATGGAAATGGAAATTAAATGAAAATGCGACGAGCTGTTTGACCTGCCCTGTGCTTGAAACTGCAATGGAAATGGAAATGAAATGAAAATGCAATGAGCTGTTTGGCCTGCCCTGTGCTTGAAACTGCAATGGAAATGGAAATGGAAATGAAATGAAAATGCAATGAGTCGTTTGGCTTGCCCTGTGCTTGAAATTGAAATGGAAATGAAATGAGTTGTTTGGCCTGCCTGAAACCATTAATTTCTGTACACAAGCCCGTATTTGCCCAGGAGGAGCATTTTGGCCCAAAAGGCCCGTGCCAGGCCAGGAAAAGTCTGGAAAAAGTGCCTTTCACTGAGATTTTTTTTTAAGAGCCCTTTCGGCCCATCAGGCCTGTACTAGCCCAGGAGGAGTCCCTTTGGCCCATCAGTAAGTATTCCCCCTGCAAGTATTAAACATGCAGAAAAAGATGAAAATTGTCTAAAATTGATTCTCCACCCTCTCTCCCTTCTCTCTCTCACAGAGTCGCTCACCGGTTTTGGGCAGAATTTCTTGCAGTTTCTGAGCTGCCAGCCCACCAGCCCTGAGTGACTGAGCTGCCAGCCCAACAGGCCTGAGTGACTGAGCTGCCAACGCACCAGGCCTGAGTGACTGAGCTGCCAGCCCACCAGGCCTGAGTGACCGAGCTGCCAGCCCAATATTCCATTCGGCCCACAGTCCATACTATCCCTCTGGAAACCCCCCCCCCCCCCCCCCCCCCCCACTGGCCATCAATATTGAAATTGGTGGAGAGGTGGAATACTGCGTTGGGGGATCCTACTTAGTCTAGTAGATATATATATATATGGTTCCCCCTCCTCCTTTGAGTGATGCAGCCACAATTGTCTCCAAGGCAGCGAGAGCCCAAATGAGGGTCAGATGTTTGCCTGGATTCTTCCTGTGGTCTGTTCTCATTCTGCAGAAATGTATCTCTTGCAATCTTCAAGTGACTCATTACAAGAAAGCTATGCTCTGAAGAAACCGTTGCTGATGTGTCACTCTCCCACAGAGTGGCTGCAAGATTCTTTGTTTCAATTATATCCTTTGAAGCATCCTGTTGTTTTTGTTGGTGGACAAAGATAGGCTCTATTCATGTCTGGGAGAAAATGCAGAAGATCAACGATCTTCTACATGTGGTCATGGTTATGGAGTCAGAGTGGTAAACAGCCCAGAAACTGGCCCAGGATACACACGAATTGCTGGAGTAACTCAGCGGGACAGGCAGCATCTCTGGGGAGAAGGAATGGGTGACGCTTCTTCAGATTGGTTAGGGATAAGGGAAATTAGAGATATAGATGGTGATGTGGAGTCATAAAGAACAATGAATAAAAGATATGCAAAAAAGTAACGATGATGAAGGAAACAGGCCATTGTTAGCTGTTTGTTGGGTGAAAACAAGAAGCTAGTTCGACTTGGGTGGGGGAGGGATCATCACCTCCTATATCTTTAATTTTCCTTATCCCTAACCTGTCTGAAGAAGGGTCTCGACCCGAAACGTCACCCATTCCTTCTCTCCGGTGATGCTGCTTGTCCCGCTGAGTTACTCCAGCTTCTTGTGTCTATCTTCAGTTTAAACCAGCAGTTCCTTCCTACACAGAAACAGGCCCTTCGGCCCAGCTCATCCATGCCGACCAAGTGTCTTTCTGAGCTAGTCCCAGTTACCTGCACATGGCTGGTATCGCTATAAATCTTTCTTATCCACATACCTGTCCGAATATCTTTCAAACATTGCAATTGTATCTGCTTCTATTACTTCCTTTGGCAGGTCGTTCAAGTAATCACCACACTCTCTGTGTGAAACCTCCCTCTCAAGTCAACTTTAAATCTTTCACCTCTCACTTTAAACCTATGCCCTCTACGTTTGAGACTCCTCTACCCTGGGAAAAAAGACTGTGATAATTCATCTTATCTACGCCTCTCTTGGTTTAAAAAACTCTGTAAAGTCACACCTCCTGAAAACATTCTTAGCTTATCCACTCTCTCAATAGACAATAGACAATAGACACTAGGTGCAGGAGTAGGCTATTCGGCCCTTCGAGCCAGCACCGCCATTCAATTTGATCATGGCTGATCATCCCCAATCAGTACCCCGTTCCTGCCTTCTACCCATATCCCCTGACTCTGCTATCTTTAAGAGCCCTATCTAGCTCTCTCTTGAAAGTATCCAGAGAACCGGTCTCCACCGCCTGGAGGCAGATAATTCCACAGAATCAGAACTCTCTGTGTGAAAAAGTGTTTCCTCATCTCCGTTCTAAATGGCTTACTCCTTATTCTTAAACTGTGGCCCCTGGTTCTGGACTCCCCCAACATCGGGAACATGTTTCCTGCCTCTAGTGTGTCCAAACTCTTAATAATCTTACATGTTTCAATAAGATCTCCTCTCAACCTTCTAAACTCCAGAGTATACAAGCCCAGCTGCTCCATTCTCTCAGCATATGACAGTTCCGCCATCCCGGAAATACCTTATAAACCTACGCTGCACTCCCACAATTGCAAGGATGTCCTTCCTCAAATTAGGGGACCAAAACTGCACACAATACTCCAGGTGTGGTCTCACTAGGGCCCTATACAACTGCAGAAGGACCTCTTTGCTCCTATACTCAACTCCTCTTGTTATGAAGGCCAACATGCCATTCGCTTTCTTCACTGCCTGCTGTACCTGCATGCTTACTATCATTGACTGATGAACAAGGACCCCCAGATCCCGTTGTACTTCCCCTTTACCAAACTTGACACTATTTAGATAGTAATCTGCCTTCCTGTTTTTGCTACCAAAGTGGATAACCTCACATTTATCCACATTAAACTGCATCTGCCATGCATCTGCCCACTCACCCAACCTCTCCAAGTCACCCTGAATTCTCATAGCACCCTCCTCACAGTTCACACTGCCACCCAGCTTTGTGTCACCTGCCAATTTGCTAATGTTACCATATAACCATATAATAATTACAGCACGGAAACAGGCCATCTCGGCCCTTCTAGTCCGTGCCGAACACTTATTCTCCCCTAGTCCCATCTAACTGCACTCAGACCATAACCCTCCAATCCTTTCCCGTCCATATACCTATCCAATTTATTTTTAAATGATAAAATCGATCCTGCCTCCACAACTTCCACTGGAAGCTCATTCCACACAGCTACCACTCTCTGAGGAAAGAAGTTCCCCTTCATGTTACCCCTAAACTTCTGTCCCTTAATTCTCAAGTCATGTCCTCTTGTTTGAATCTTCCCTACTCTCAATGGGAAAAGCTTATCCACGTCAACACTGTCTATCCCTCTCATCATTTTAAAGACCTCTATCAAGTCCCCCCTTAACCTTCTGCGCTCCAAAGAATAAAGACCTAACTTGATTAACCTTTCTCTGTAACTTAGTTGCTGAAACCCAGGCAACATTCTAGTAAATCTCCTCTGTACTCTCTCTATTTTGTTGACATCCTTCCTATAATTAGACGACCAAAATTGTACACCATACTCCAGAATTGGCCTCACCAATGCCTTGTACAATTTTGACATTACATCCCAACTTCTATACTCAATGCTCTGATTTATAAAGGCCAGCACAACAAAAGCTTTCTTTACCACCCTATCTACATGAGATTCCGCTTTCATGGAACTGTGCACAGTTATTCCCAGATCCCTCTGTTCACCTACATTCTTCAATTCCCTACCATTTACCATGTACGTCCTATTTTGATTTGTCCTGCCAAGATGTAGCACCTCACACTTATCAGCATTAAACTCCATCTGCCATCTTTCAGCCCACTCTTCCAACTGGCATAAATCTCTCTGTAGACTTTGAAACTCTACTTCATTACCCGCAACCCCACCTATCTTAGTATCATCTGCATACTTACTAATCCAATTTACCACACCATCGTCCAGATCATTGATGTACATGACAAACAACAGTGGACCCAACACAGATCCCTGTGGCACCCCACTCGTCACAGGCCTCCAACCTGACAAACAACCATCCACCATTACTCTCTGGCATCTCCCATTCAGCCACTGTTGAATCCATCTTGCTACTCCACCATTAATACCCAACCATTGAACCTTCTTAACCAACCTTCCATGAGGAACCTTGTCAAAGGCCTTACTGAAGTCCATATACACAACATCCACTGCTTTACCCTCATCAATTTCCCGAGTAACCTCTTCAAAAAATTCAAGATTAGTCAAACATGACCTTCCAAGCACAAATGCATGTTGACTGTTCCTAATCAGACCCTGTTTATCCAGATGCTTATATATATTATCTCTAAGCATCCTTTCCATTAATTTTCCCACCACTGACGTCAAACTAACAGGTCTATAATTGCTAGGTTTACTCTTAGAACCCTTTAAAAACAATGGAACAACATGCGCAGTACGCCAATCCTCCGGCACTATTCCCGTTTCTAATGACATTTGAAATATTTCTGTCATAGCCCCTGCTATTTCTACACTAACTTCCCTCAATGTCCTAGAGAATATCCTGTCCAGACCTGGAGACTTATCCACTTTTTGTATTTTTCAAAAGTGTCAGTACTTCCTCTTCTTTGAATATCATAGTTTCCATAGCTACTCTACTTGTTTCCCTTACCTCACATAATTCAATATCCTTCTCCTTGGTGAATACCGAAGAAAAGAAATTGTTCAATATCTCCCTCATCTCTTTTGGCTCTGCAGATAGCTGTCCACTCTGACTCTCTAATGGACCAATTTTATCCCTCGTTATCCTTTTGCTATTAATATAGCTGTAGAAACCCTTTGGGTTTACTTTCACCTTACTTGCCAAAGCAACCTCATATCTTCTTTTAGCTTTTCTAATTTCTTTCTTAAGATTCTTTTTACATTCTTTATACTCCTCAAGCACCTCATTTACTCCATGCTGCCTATAATTATTGTAGATCTCCCTCTTTTTCCGAACCGTGTCCAATTTCCCTTGAAAACCATGGCTCTTTCCGATTTTTACTATTTCCTTTCAACCAAACAGGGACATAAAGATTCTGTACTCACCTTTAAATGTCCTCCATTTCTCTTCCACATCCTTTCCATAAAACAAAATGTCCCAATTCACTCCTTTTAAATCCTTTCGCATCTCCTCAAAGTTAGCCTTTCTCCAATCAAAAATCTCAACCCTAGGTCCAGTTCTGACCCTCTCCATAATTATATTGAAACTAATAGTATTGTGATCACTGGACCCGAAGTGTTCCCCAACACATACCTCCGCCACCTTACCTGTCTCATTTCCTAACAGGAGGTCCAGCACCGCCCCTTCTCTAGTAGGTACCTCTATGTATTGCTGCAAAAAACTATCCTGCACACATTTTACAAACTCCAAACCATTTAGCCCATTTACAGACTGTGTTTCCCAGTCTATGTGTGGAAAATTGAAATCTACCACAATCACTACCTTGTGCTTACTACTAATATCTGCGATCTCCTTACATATTTGCTCTTCCAATTCTTGCTCCCCATTAGGCGGTCTATAATACACCCCTATAAATGTTGCTACACCTTTCCCATTTCTCAGTTCCACCCGAATAGCCTCCCTAGACGAGCACTCTAATCTATCCTGCCAAAGCACTGCTGTAATATCTTCCCTGACAAGCAATGCAACACCTCCACCTCTTGCCCATCCAATTCTATCACACTTGAAGCAACAAAATCCTGGAATATTTAGTTTGCAATCACAGCCCTCCTGCAACCATGTTTCACTGATCGCCACAACATCATACTTTCAGGTGTCAATCCAGGCTCTAAGCTCATCCACCTTTCTTACAATGCTCCTAGCATTAAAATATACACATTTAAGAAACCCACCCCCTCTTATTCTCTGTTTATTATCTTTTTCTTCTTTCTCCCCTACATTTTGGGTCCGATTGCTACCATTCTCTGCCTCCTGCCTCGCACACTGACTACTAGCTTTCCCTATTTGAGTCCCTCCCCCCAACCGTTCTAGTTTAAAGTCTCCCCAGTAGCCTTTGCAAATCTCCCCGCCAGGATATTGGTCCCACTCGGGTTCAAGTGCAACCCGTCCTTTCTGTACAGGTCACACCTTCCCCAAAAGAGGTCCTAATGATCCAGAAACTTGAATCCCTGCCCATTGCACCAGTCCCTCAGCCACGCATTTATCCTCCACCTCATTCCATTCCTACTCTCACTGTCTCATGGCACAGGCAGTAATCCTGAGATTGTTACTTTTTTGGTCCTTCTCCTTAACTCTCCTCCCAACTCCCTTAATTCTCCTTTCAGGACCTCTTCTCTTTTTCTACTTATGTCATTGGTACCTATATGTACCACGACCTCAGGCTCCTCTCCCTCCCATTTCAGGATATATTGGACACGTTCAGACACGTCCCAGACCCAGATGTTACTTTGAATCCCTTCATCTAAATCATTGTAAATAGCTGCGGTCCCAGCACTGAGCCTTGCGGTATCCCACTAGTCACTGCCTGCCATTCTGAAAGGGACCCGTTAATCCCTACTCTTTGTTTCCTGTCTGCCAACCAATTTTCTATCCATGTCAGCACTCTACCCCAATACCACGTGCCCTAATTTTGCCCACTAATCTCCTATGTGGGACCTTATCAAAGGCTTTCTGAAAGTCCAGGTACACTGCATCCACTGGCTCTCCCTTGTCCATTTTCTTAGTTACATCCTCAAAGAATTCCAGAAGATTAGTCAAGCATGATTTCCCCTTCGTAAATCCATGCTGACTCGGACCGATCCTGTTACTGCTATCCAAATGTGTTCTCATTATAACTCAGTCTCTCCCGTCCTCGCAACATTCTTATAAATGTTTTCTGCCTCCTCTCTAGCTTAGTCACATCTCTCTAATAGTAGGGGCACCAGAAGTCACGGAGGCCCGGCGGTAGAGTTGCTGCCTAACAGCAAAATGCAGCACTGAAGACCCGGGTTCGATCCCGGCTACGGGCGCTGTCTTTACGGAGTTTGTACGTTCTCCCCATGACCTGTGTGGGTTTTCTCCAGAGATCTTCGGTTTCCTCCCACATTCCAAAGACGTACAGGTTTGTAGGTTAATTGGCTTGATAAATGTAAAAATTGTCCAGTATAAAATTGTCCAACTACAAGGTACAAGGTACCAGAAGTTCACAAAATATTCCAAGCACGATCTCACCTCATCTTGTACAGTGGGCTGCACAAGTTGCTGCCTTACAGCACCAGTCCCCGGTTCGATCCTGACTATAGGTGCTGTCTGTACAGTGTTTGCACTTCATCCCTGTGACTGCATGGGCTTTCTCCAGGTGCTCTAGTTTCCTCCTACATTCAAAAGACGTACAGGTTTCTTGGTTACGTGGCTTCTGTAAATTGTCCCTAGAGTCTAGGATAGAACTCGTGCACGGGGTGATTATTGGTTGGCGTGGACTCGGTGGGCCGAAGGGACTGTTTCCACACTGTATCTCTAATCTAAACTAAGCTGCAACTGAACTAAGCTCACAAGACTTGTACTCAGTGATCCCTCCCATGAAGACACACATACTATACACCTCCTTCACCATCATTTGAGGGAGTCCAGAACCAGGGGTCACTGTTTAAGAATAAGGGGTAGGCCATTTAGGACTGAGATGAGGAAAAACGTTTTCACCCAGAGAGATGTGAATCTGTGGGATTGATAACTCCTGGTTACAGACCGCCCAAAGAGAAATCTGCCTGGAAATTATACCAGGTCGATAGCACTAAACAATTCGATATTCATTGCACTGTCTTCCAATTCTCATTCTGCCAAAGGCATAATACAGTGTGTTGACATAACTACATAACACATTTAGTTCTATTGTCTCGGGATCAATTTCTCTGTGCAGCCTTATTGCCTCTCCCTCCGTGGACCCTATCACAATTTCAAAAACATCTATTAAATATCTTTTAACTTTTTGCTGCTCTCATTCCGATAGTTCCCCCGCTCCTGATATTATCATCCTGATGAATCAACATTGTCTACTTTCTATTATCTTAAAGTGTTTTCTGCAACGGGACTTCTATATAAATGCAAAAATGTAATAGTCATACTGCCATTCTCAAACTCCCAGATGGGCCGTAGATTGAAAATTGTGTTCAGTTCTGATCATCGGACATCAAGAGAACATGATAGACGCCCAGTTATGCGTTCCCTTGAGCAGAGCTGGTGTAATTGAAGTGTTTAGGATTTGATAATGCAAATGGTGGAGAAATTATCTCCTCTGGTTTCAAGGTCAAGGACAAAGGATCCCTACCTTCAATTATTTGCGAGCCCTTCTAGAGTGACATCTTGAAGCAGCTCTTCACACAAAAGATATGAGAAATCTAAAATATTCTTGCTCAAGTTTGAAACTCAGATTCATAGAATTTTCATTCAATAGACAATAGACAATAGGTGCATGAGTAGGCCATTCAGCCCTTCGAGCCAGCACCGCCATTCAATATGATCATGACTGATCATCCCCAATCATTACCCTGTTCCTGCCTTCTACCCATATCCTCTGACTCCGCTATTTTTAAGAGCCCTATCTAGCTCTCTCTTGAAAATATCCAGAGAACCGGCCTCCACCGCCCTCTGAGGCAGAGAATTGCACAGACACAACTCTCTGTGAGAAAAAGTGTTTAATCGTCTCCATTCTAAATGGCTTACCCCTTACTCTTAAACTGTGGCCCCTGGTTCTGGACTCCCCCAACATCTGCAACATGTTTCCTGCCTCTAGCGTGTCCAAACTCTTAATAATCTTATATGTTTCAATAAGATTCCCTCTCATCCTTCTAAACTCCAGAGTATACAAGCCCAGCCACTCCATTCTCTCAGCATATGACAGTCCCGCCATCCCGGGAATTAACCTTGTAAACCTACGCTGCACTCCCGCAATAGCAATAATGCCCTTCTTCAAATTAGGGGACAAAAACTGCACACAATACCCCAGGTGTGGTCGCACTAAGGCCCTATACAACTGCAGAAGGACCTCTTTACTCCTATACTCAACTCCTCTTGTTATCAAGGCCAACATGCCATTCGTTTTCTTCACTGCCTGCTGTACCTGCATGCTTACTTTCATTGACTGATGCACAAGGACCCCCAGATCCCGTTGTACTTCCCCTTTTCCAAACTTGACGCCATTTAGATAATAATCTGCCTTCCTGTTTTTGCTACCAAAGTGGATAATCTCACATCTATCCACATTAAACTGCATCTGCCATGCATCTGCCCACTCACCCAACCTGTCCAAGTCACCCTGCATTCTCATAGCATCTTCCTCACAGTTCACACTGCCACCCAGCTTTGTGTCATCTGCAAATTTGCTAATGTTACTTTGAATCCCTTCATCTAAATCATTGATGTATATTGTAAATAGCTGAGGTCCCAGCGCCAAGCCTTGCGGTACCCCACTAGTCACTGCCTGCCATTCTGAAAGGGACCCGTTAATCCCTACTCTTTGTTTCCTGTCTGCCAGCCAATTTTCTATCCATGTCAGCACTCTACCCCCAATACCATGTGCCCTAATTTTGCCCACTAATCTCCTATGTGGGACCGTATCAAATGCTTTCTGAAAGTCCAGATACACTACATCCACTGGCTCTCCCTTGTCCATTTTCTGAGTTACATCCTCAAAAAATTCCAGAAAATTAGTCAAGCATGATTTCCCCTTCGTAAATCCATGCTGACTCGGACTGATCCTGTTACTGCTATCCAAATGTGTAGCTATTTCATCTTTTATAATTGACTCCATCATCCTCCCCACCACCGATATCAGGCTAACTGGTCTATAATTCCCTGTTTTCACTCTCCCGCCATTCTTAAATAGTGGGATAACATTAGCTACCCTCCAATCCACCGGAACTGATCCTGAATCTATAGAACAATGGAAAATGATCACCAATGCGTCCACGATTTCTGGAGCCACTTCCTTAAGTACCCTGGGATGCAGACCATCAGGCCCTGGGGATTTATCAGCCTTCAGTCCCATCAGTCTACCCAACACCATGTCCTGCCTAATGTGGATTTTCTTCAGTTCCTCCGTCACCCAGATCCTCTGCCACTCGTACATCAGGAAGATTGTTTGTGTCCTCCTTAGTGAAGACAGATCCAAAGTACCTGTTCAACTCATCTGCCATTTCCTTGTTTCCCATAATAAATTCACCTTTTTCAGTCTTCAAGGGCCAACTTTGGTCTTAACTAATTTTTTCCTCTTCACATACCTAAAGAAGCTTTTTCTATCCTCCTTTATATTCTTGGCTGGCTTACCTTCGTACCTCATCTTTTCTCCCCGTATTGCATTTTTAGTTATCTTCTGTTGCTCTTTAAACATTACCCAATTCTCTTGCTTCCCGCTCATCTTTGCTACACTGTACTTCTTCTCTTTTATTTTTATACTGTCCCTGACATCCCTTGTCAGCCATGGTCATCCCTTACTCCCCTTGGAATCTTTCTTCCTCTTTGGAATGAACTGATCCTGCACCTTCTGTATTATTCCCAGAAATACCTGCTATTGTTGTTCCACTGTCATCCCTGCTAGGTTATCTTTCCAGTCCACTTTGGCCAGCTCCTCCCTCATGGCTCCATAGTCCCCTTTATTCAACTGTAACACTGACATCTCCAATTTACTCTTCTCCCTCTCCAATTATAGATTAAACTTGACCATATTATGGTCACTACCTCCTAATGGCTCCTTAACCTCAAGTTCCTTAATCAAATCAGTTTCATTACATAACACTAAATCCAGAATTGCCTTCTCCCTGGTAGGCTCCAATACAAGCTGCTCTAAGAATCCATCATGGAGGCACTCCACAAACCCCCGTTCTTGGGGTCCAGTACTAACCTGATTTTCCCAGTCTCCCAGTTGAAATCTCCCATAACAACCATAGCATTACCTTTACTAAATGTCAATTTAAACTCCTGATTCAACTTGCCCCCTATATCCAGACTACTGTTTGGGGGCCAGTAGATAAGTCCCATTAGGGTATTTTTACCGTTACAATTCCTTAGTTCTATCCATACTAACTCCACATCTCCTGTTTTAATGTCACCCTTGCAAGGGACTGAATTTCATTCCTCACCAACAGAGCTACCCAACCCCCTCTGCCCACCTGTCTGTCTTTTCGATAGGAGGTAAATCCTTGAATATTCAGTTCCCAGTCCTAGCCCTCTTGCAGCCATGTCCTCTGTAATTCCCACAATATCATACTTGCCAATTTCTAACTGAGCCTCAAGCTCGTCCATTTTATTTCTTATACTTCGCGCATTCATATACAACACTTTGACCTCGGTATTCACCTCCCCTCTCGCACTGCTCATCATATGTTAACTCACTCATTCCTGGGATCATTCTCGTAATCCTCCTCTGGACCCTCTCCAATGCCAGCACATCCTTCCTCAGATATGGGGCCTAAAACTGCTCACAATACTCCAAATGTGGCCTGACCAGTGCATTACAAAGCCTCAGTATTACATCCCTGTTTTTATATTCTAGTCATCTCGAAATAAATGCTACCATTGCATTTGCTTTCTTTACCACCGATTCAACTTGCAAATTAACTTTTTGGGAAACCTGCACCAGCACTCCCAAGTCCCTTTGCATCTCCGATTTCTGCATTCTCACCACATTTAGAAAATAGTCAACACCTTTATTCCTACTACCAAAATGCATGACTCCACATTTTGATATACTATATTCTATCTGCAGTAATTAAAAGAAGAATGTGCTATTATTTTTAATACTGATAATATTGGTTTGATGTGAATTATGTAACTATGCAAAAATTATTCCTTTCACTTTTAAATGCCATTTAGCCATAGTGCAAAAATGCTTTGAAGTATAGTTTGATTGTGAACATCGATAAACATCTGCAATATAGATCCATATATTGATCACGTCACAGAGCATTGCAAACATCTGGATTCCAGACCGCATTGCCAACTGGTTTACACATCTGGATTAAATACTTCCCGCCATCCTTGTTGAAATGTAGGCATTCGTTAATTCATTTTAAAATACTGCATAGACTCTACTATTCAAAGTTTAAACTGAATAAGATCTTTCCAAATGTATCACCAATTTGTGATAAATGTCTCCTTCAAGAAACAACTATAACACATTCCTTCACCTTTTCCATAAAATCACATAATTTTTGGAGAGGAATTTTTGAAATTCTCTCAAAAACACTAAAAACAAAATTGGACCCCAACACGGAATTGATTATTCTAGGAACGTCAGAAGCCTGCTCTAAGCTTTCAATATTTTAAAGACGTTTCCTCAATTATGGCCTGATAACGGCAAAAAAAATAATACTCAAATTTTGGAAACATACATCTGTCCCTACTCTTAAAATGTGGATTACAAACATGTCTGAGACGCTACATCTTGAAAATATTAGACTTGTTTTTGCAGAAAAACCAGAGCATTTTTTGAAGACATGGACACCATTCATTGATTTATTACAAGGATAGTATGGTGCAACACAACTTTGGAGTTAAATCTAATTACGGTTTGGGTGATGGGTGGGGAGGGATGTGAGGCAGGTATATCATCACCTTTTGTATTCCTTTCTGTTTTTGTCTTTTTATTTCTCTACGTCTTCCTTATTTATTTTACGTACTCACTCTTTGGCTACACCACTTTGGTAGTCTAGGGGTTCTATCCTTGCTCATTCCACTTTTTATCTCTCTTGCTTTTTCTCTCTTCTTTTCTCTTAACTATAGATAAAAGTCAATATTCAAGCTGTACAATAACTGTATTATGTCATATGCCACTGGTTATATTTTGTACACTTGCTTCTAATAAATAAAAAATAAAAAAATAATAAATGTAGTCTCCTTATTCTGAATGAGCCCTGATTTGCATCCCACTGCTTGAAGCTCTCATAGTAATCCTCTATTATAGCCCTTTAAGAATATCTGGAACTTGACTTCCTTTCAAAGAATCAGCAATAAATTGGCCCGTCCTCATTATTACTAATGCATTTGGGCTGGCACATGGGGATTTCCATGTAAATGTCTGCCTTATTGCAGCTTCAGCAGTTTATATTGACTATAATGGAACATCAGTACAGACATGGTAAATATTTGCAAGCATGACTAGATATAGTGATACTTCATGGAAAAAAGCTTTTTTCTAGACAACAAAAAATGCTGCATTATTGCTTCCCGTTATTTCTCTTCTAACCATTTTCTGTGTTTATTTCAGATTGGCTGTGAATTCCCTGCAGTAATTGGGGATAGAAAGTACATAATATATTTCCATTTATTTTCATTGTGCATTTGCTGAGATGGGGAACCTTGGTCAGCATTGGTGAGTTGCGCTGAAGGGCCTGTTTCTATGACCGTATGACAAATGAAATAAAGTTATTATATTTGCTGTTCCAATAAGACATTGCCTGTGCAGTGGAGGGACATTACCTGTCCACAATAATCTGTAAATAATAATCTATGGGCAAAAGCAATGGATAGGATTCCTCTTTATATGGAACACCACCTAAAATGCAATGGTGTGGGGGAACCACCGCCATGAGTGGGGGGGAGTGTTTGGGGGTGAACAAAGGAGGACCCGACGTGGGTTACTTTGTAACTTTGACACCGCCCTTTATGTGGCGACTCTTTGTATACCTTGGATGTGCAAAACAAAGAATATCACTGACTTGTCACATGTGACATTAAAGTATCATTCATTCATTCATTCATTCATTCATTCATTCATTCATTCATTCATTCATTCATTCATTCATTCATTCATTCATTCATTCATTTATTCAATCATTCATTCATTCATGAAGCTGGAGCATTTGGGCTTGGGTATCAGTCAGTTACTTGTGGGTTGAATAGACACGGGCGGCACAGTAGCACAGCGGTAGAGTTGCTGCCTTACAGTGAATGCAGTGCCAGAGACCAGGGTTCGATCCGGATTATGGGTGCTGTTTGTACGGAGTTTGTACGTTCTCCCCCTGACCTGCGTGGGTTTTCTTCGAGATCTTTGTTGCCCTCCCGCACGCCAAAGACGCACAGGTATGTAGGGAAATTGGCTTATTAAATGTATAAATTATCCCTAGTATGTGTAGGATAATGTTAATATGCGGGGATCGCTGGTCGGCATCGACCCGGTGGGCCGAAGGGCCTGTTTCCACGCTATCTCTAACCTAAACAAAACATAGAAATAGAGCCGTCTCCATCATTCTAATCAATATAAATATGACAGATCATACATGTCGCTATTCTTATCTCTTTAATCTCAGCTGCACCAAGCCAATACCCGAACAAATGACCAATGCAACTGGATCCTGGACTTCCTCAACGGCAGACCTAAGTTAGGTTGTAACAACATCTCCTCCTTAATGAACATCCACACAGATGCACCTCCAGGCTCCATGCTTCGCCCCTTGCTCTACTCTCTTTAGACTCAAGAGTAAGTTAAGCCAACTTCACTGCACTCTATAAATTTGCCGATGACGCCACTGTGGTCGGCCAAATCACAGATGGTGAAGATTCAGCGTACAGGATGGTGATGGAACATCTGGTTGGGTGGTGTTTCGTTTGGTATAGTTTAGTTTAGTTTAGTTTAGTTTAGTTTAGATTAGTTTAGAGGTACAGGGCGGAATCAGGACCTTCGGCCCTCCGAGCACAATGACCAGCGATCCATGTGCACTATCCTACACACTAGGGACAATTTTAAAACTTACTGAAACAAATTAACGTACTAACCTGTACATCTTTGGAGTGTGGGAGGAAACCAGAGCATCCGGAGAAAACCCATGTGATCACAGTATAAGCTCCGGAAAAAGACAGCACCAGTATTCAGGATCAAACCCGGAACTCTGGCGCTGTAGGGCAGCCAATCCACCGCCGCACCACCGTGCCGCCCTGATTCTCCTAATTCCATTTCCGATGTAAAAATACACATTCCTCCTGTCGCTGCGGATAATATAATGATCACATAATGATGCTGGCCAGGATGCAACCAATAATTCCTTAACAAAGCCCTGGGGAATTTGCATCCTTTCTCCGGTGACTTCCTCAGCCGAATAATAATTGCCTTATCAGAAATCCCCATTTTGTTTATCACTGGAGTGCTCCATAATCACCTTTAAAAACAGATTAAAGTTCAAATCCTTTGTCCGATGTATTGTTTATGAAGGTCATAAAGACAGACACAAAATGCTGGAGTAACTCAGTGGGACAGGCAGCATCTCTGGACAGAAGGAAAGAGTGACATTTTTGGTCGAGACCCTTCTTCAGACTGAGAGTCAGGGCAGAAGGAGACACAGAAATGGGGTTGGAGATTGCAACCTTCACGTGGTCCGCCCTGTTTCGACGAATGCAATCAACCCGACGTGCACAATCAAATAAGATCAAATAGAACAAGTTGTCATACAACTTTAGGCTGTGCACGCCATATGCAAGAAGAAGAAGAGACACAGAGATATGAAAGGGTAAGGCGTGGAAACGACAGACAAAAGGGGATGAGATGAAGGAAATGTAGAATGGTACATTGTTTGCTGAGGGGAAGCTGACAATGAAGCATACAATCAGTAATATTTAATCAGGAGGACAGTGGAACTGGTCGGAGAACTAGGATGGGGGAGGGGTGGGATGGAACATAGAGACCTTAAAATGGGTGGTTGATTCTGTCAACAGCTATGAGAACATTCCACACCTTTGGCACATGATGAAGAGTTGACAGTCATGTTATCTTTGCTGCCGGCTTATTTAGAGATAATATGGAGCAGGTTGTCAGGAAGGGTTTGGTTCAGTTTAGTTCTTTTAGTTCATGTAGAGAGACAGCGTGGAATCAGGCCCTTCGGCCCGCCGAGTCTGCGCCGACCAGCGATCCCCGCACATTAACACTATCCTACACACACTAGGGACAATTTACATTTATACCAAGCCAATGAACCTACAAACCTGCAGGTCTTTGGAGTGTGGGAGGAAAGCGAAGATCTCGGAGAAAACCCACGCAGGTCACGGGGAGAATGTACAGACAGCAGAACCCAAAGTCAGGATCGAACCCGGGTGACTGGCGCTCTAAGGCAGTAACTCTACCGCTGCTCTACCGTGCCACCCCGTCACGTAATGTATTCATTAGAGCAGGGAATCTGCCGCACAGGCATATCTCTTTAATGGAACAGGGTGACAATATGTGACACATGATACAGCTGGAACAAGCACTGTATGTGGTTTGCATATTTTAGTCATTCTTCCAGTAATAAACAACAGGCTGTGACTGTTTAACCTTTGGAGAATTATGTGTCTTTCCAGCTTTGGAAAAATAAAACACTGTTATCTTCATATAACATCAGTGAGATTGCTGATAAAGTAAGTGCATGATTTTCAGTTGATGAAGATTGGTAATAAAAACCACCGGACTATCTTTGATCGGACTTAGACACAAAATGCTGGAGTTACTCAGCGGGACAGGCAGCATCTCTGGAGAGAAGGAATGGGTGACGTTTCATGTCGAGACCTTCCTCAGACTCGTTATTCCCTTTATTGTGTATCTATGCACTGTGAATGGCTTGATTGTAATTATGCATTGTCTTTCTGTTGACTGGTGAGGCAGCAACAAAAGCTTTTCTCTGTACCTCGGCATATGTGACAATAAACTAAATTAAACTAAACTAAACTAAACTTCAAAAAAACGTGCAAATTGTTGGTCAAAAGAAACACATTCCAACACAAAAAATGGGCCAAACTATGCAAACTTGAAACTAACCTGGTGGGTCTGATAGGGGGCCAGGACTACAAAGCTTCATGCAAGGTTTGCCTCAGTTTGTGAAGGAAGGAACTGCAGTCTGAAGAAAGGTTTCAGCCCAAAACGCCATCTATCTATGTCTCCTGAAATGCTGCCTGACCCATTGAGCTACTCCAGCAATTTGTGTCTTCTTTTCAAAATATATGCTTAATAACTGGGCAAAGCCTGGAGCCAATGGACTTAAATTGAATAAGCTACTGCCTTAGCTGCGTACCTAAACAAATTAGGTGGAAGGAGTTAGAAATTCAAGTCGATGATTCACCAACAGAGATGGTTTCCATACATTTGCATGAGAAATAGACAATATTTGTGTTTGCCTGTATGGGCTGTATAAATAATGGCAGAACGTAGAAGAAACACAATGAACTTGTTCAGGGTAACATCAGCAGTATTGCATCCTAACTCATCCATGGTGTCTAAGAAACCCCATCTAAGCTTGTCCCATTTGCCTGGGTATGGTCCATATCCCTTTAAACCTTTCCTGTCCATGTACCCGTGCAAGTGTCTTTTAAATGCTGTTAAACATTGAAACATAGAAAAGAGGGGCAGGAGGAGGCGATTTGGACCTTCAAGCCATTCATTGTGATCATGGCTGATCATCCACAATCAGTTACCCGTGCCTGCCTTTTCCCCATATCCCTTGATTCCGCTAGCCCCTAGAGCTCTGTCTAACTCTCTTTTCAATTCATCCAGTGGCCTCTACTGCCTTCTGTGGCAGAGAATTCCACAAATTCACAACTCTCTGGTTGTTTTTTCTCATCTCAGTTTTGAATGGCCTCCCCTTAATTCTTAGACTGTGACCCCTAGTTCTGGACTCCCCCAAACATTGGGAACATTTTTCCTGCAACTAGCTTGTCCAGTCCTTTTATAATTTTATACGTTTCCATAAGATCCCCTCTCACCCTTCTAAATTCTAGTGAATACAAGCCCACTCTTTCCAATTTTTCCTCATATGACAGTCCCGTCATCCCGGGGTTTAACTTCATGAACCTATGCAGCACTACCTCAATAGCAAGGATGTCCTTCCTCAATTAGGAATTTGAAGAAGGATTTTGTTATAGAGTTCTCTTGTTAAATCAAGTTAATTGAACAATGCTATATCTAGAATTGCCTTATCCCTGGTAGGCTCCACTACAAGCTGCTCTAAGAAACTATCTCAGAGACACTCTACAAATTCCCTTTCTTGGGCTCCAGTGCCAGCCTGATTCTCCCAATTTACCTGCATATTGATATCTCCCATGACCACCGTAGCACTGCCTTTCCTACACGCCCATCCACGCCAATAAATAATTAAAAAATAATGAGACATTTTGATGGTATACATGTTGAAGCATTATTTTTTTCTGGCGGGAGAGTCAGTGGGAAGAGGTTGTCAATTTGAGATAGTAAGTGAGAACGAGGAAGGAAATTCTTCTTCAGGCTGCGAGGTGTTGTCTGCTGCCTGAGGGGATAATTACAAGAGAGATCATGGCAGCTTTTAAGGGAGGGGGAAATGTTTGAAGTGGAGATGTATGGAGAGTACCAGGCTGTCACTGACCGGGGCTCTTTTACCCCCAGGGGTGCTGTCTCATTAAGCACAGTCATATGACGCACTGCACTCTAAATGTATTGTGTAGGAAGGGACTTCAGATGCTGCTTACATTCAGAAGATAGACACAAAATGCTGGAGTAACTCAGCGGGATGGGAAGCATCTCTGGAGAGAAGGAATGGGTGACATTTCGGGTCTGAAGAAGGGTCTCGACCCAAAACGCCACCCATCCTTCTTCTACAGAGTTGCTGCCTGTCCCACTGAGTTACTCCAGCATTTTGTATCTAGCCGGTAAAGTCAAGTATCAAGTATCCTTTATTGTCTTTTCAGTCTGAATGAAATTTCGTGCCTTGCAGTCATAACATAGAATAAAACAACAAAACACACAATAAACACAGATTTAACATCCACCACAGTGAGTCCACCAGGTCCTCCTCACTGTGATGGAAGGCAAAAGTCTTAAAGTCCTTGTCTCTTCCCTCCTTGTTCTCCCTCTGCGTTGAGGCGATCCAGGCTTCCGATGTTGCGACCCCGCCGGGTGATGGTAAGTAAGTCCCCGCGGCTGAATCCGACTTCGCGAGCGGGCCGGTTCAAACTCCACAGCCCGGGGTGGTCGAAGCTGCCGAAGCTGCCGCCCTCCAGTCCAGCGGATGAAGCTGATGTTGCGGGAGCTCCGGAAAATCAGGTCACCAACCTGGGACCTGCGAGCTCCCGATGTTGTCATCCACTGGGCCCGCAGTCGGGTTGGAAGTCGGGTCGCCGCCGCCACTGCGCCACCGCAGCCCCGAAGTCGGCCAGCCTTGCGTTGGTAAGTCCTGGCTCTGCCTCCGGAGCCTCGAGGTCGGTCCTAGTTGGAAGCCGCCAGCTCCGCCATTAGGCCTCAGCGCAGACGGAGACGGAGACGGGGGGATACGACATGAAAAGGTCACATCCCCCCGAAGGAAGAGACCAAAAATGTTTCTCCCACAATCACCTGTACACTAGTTCTATATTATCCCAGTTTCACATCTTCACACTAGGGGCAATTTACAGAAACCAATTAACCTACAAACCTGCACATCTTTAGAATGTGGGAGGAAACTGGAGCACCCGGAGGAACCCCACGTGGTCACGGGGAGAACATAAAAACGCTGTACAGAGAGCACCCCTATTCAAGATCGAACCCGGGACTCCGGCGCTGTAAGGCAGCAACTCTACCGCTGCGCCATCGTGCCACCCTATTATGATAAGCTGCATTTGATGTGGAATTTAAGAAGCTTTTAGATAGGCACATGGATATGCAGGGAATGGAGGAATAAGGATGACATGCAGGCAGCGGAGATGGACATTGTTGTCTGAAGGGCCCTGATACTGCACAGTACTGATCAATATTTTGTTTAGTTTAGAGATACAGCGTGGAAACAGCACCTCGACCCACCAACTCTGCACCGACCAGCGATCCACATACACTTGCACTATCCTACACACTAGGAACAATTCACATTTTTTTCACAAGCCAATTAATCTACAAATCTGTACGTCAGGAGTCGGCAACCTTATTCTGCACAGGGGCCGGGACGCATGTCTGTGAGCGGATGGAGGGCCACATCTACCATGTGTTCACATGGATCCCGCCCCCATCCCACCCCGGATGGCAGGCATCAAATCACGTGTTCACATGATTCCTGCTCCTTCGAGGATGCCACCCGGAGCACTGGCCCCTAGTTACGGGCGCTCACGAACACGGCCCACCTACGGACCATTGCCTTGGCTCTGTCCTGAAGGCAGTGGCTCAAATACTCACACTCACTCGTCCCCGGCCTATTGACAACCCCGATCCCGACAGTGAAGCCCAGATACAGAAGGCGCACGGCCATGCCGGCGGTTTTGCACAGGATGCGGTACAGCCAGAGCTCGGCGCTCGGCCCCGCTCTGGTGCTCGGCGGCACCGCAATTGTGGCCTCCTCGCTTTCTTGCATCACTGCGCCTGGGCGCCTCAGGCCCGGGAGATACCGGAGATGAAGGAAGTCTGCGGGCCGGATGACTACGGAAAATAAAGTACGCCTGCGAGCCGTATGATTTCGTGTTACGGGCCGCATTCGGCCAGGGGGCCATATCCACCCCTGCTGTACGCCTTTGGAGTGTGAGAGGAAACCGGAGCACCCAGAGAAAACCCACGTAGATCTGGAGAGATCGTACAAACCTCGCACTGACAGCACCCGTAGTCAGGATCAACCTCGGGTCTCTAGCTCTGTGAAGCAGCATCCCTACCACTGTGCCACCGTGCCGCCATGTTCTATGTTCTTTTGCTGTGTATGTCTTTTCTCATGGACGTCTCATGGCATTCACCTGAAAAGTAGCCTTAAAGTCACTGAAGATAGACAAAAAGCTGGAGTAACTCTACGAGACAGGCAGCATCTCTGGAGAGAAGGAATGAATGACGGTTTGGGTTTAGACCCTTTTTCAGACTGATGTCTGATGTCCACATCAGAGGAAGGGTCTCGACCCTAAACGTCACCCATTCCTTCTATCCTGAGATGCTGCCTGTCCCGCTGAATTATTCCAGCATTTTGTGTCTATCTTCAGTGTAAACCAGCATTTGCAGTTCCTTCCAACGCATTTCATCTTAAAGTCACTGTTTCCCCCCTCCCCTGATTGGTTGCTTCCTTTGGCATAAATTTTGTGTGCAATGTTGTGTCGACAGCCTTTGTCCAGTGGGTTTACTCCCTTAGTGTGTGGAGAGCAGGGTTTTGCAGCTGTCCACACACTCTGCCGTGCCTATTCTTGCCAGTGACAGCTTTGTGCTTGCTCTGCAGCAGTGAGAGCATGAAGCTGTTCTCGACTGGCTGTGATTGAGCTGAATGGTTGCCAGGCAGTGTTAACGGCTATCCCCTTTTAGACAGCCCTTGTTCTCGTGTGACATGTGAGCATTTTACAAAGCATAGAAAGCAATTTATGAGGATGCATCACAGCTTGGTTTGGGAACGGCTCCATCCAAGACCGCAAGAAATTGCAGAGAATTGTGGACGCAGCCCAGACCATCACACAAACTAGCCTCCTTTCCATTGACTCCATTTATATTTCACGCCGCCTCTGCAGGCCAGCAGCATAAACAAAGACCAGTCGCACCCTGGCCACTCCCTCTTCTCCCCTCTCACATCGGGCAAAAGTTACAGAAGTGTGAAAATGCACACCGCCAGATTCAGGGACAGTTTCTTCCCAGCTGTTAGCAGTCAACTGAATCATCCTAGCACAACGAGAGAGTAGTGCTGAACTAATATCTACCTCATTGATAACTAAACGTTATTCCCTTATCATGCATCTCTACACTGTAAATGGATAGATTGTAACCATGCATTGTCTTTCCGCTGACTGGATTGCACGCAACAAAAGCTAATGACTGTATCTCGGTACAAGTGACAATAAACTAAACTGAACTAAACATGTGCCTGATGAGAGCAACTCCTACATTCTCACATTTGCTTTATTCTAAGCATGAACACGTACACGCACTTTCTCTGTAGCTGTAACATGTTGCCTGACCTGCTGCGTTACTCCAGCACTTCAGTAAGACATTCGACAAGGTTCCGCATGGTAGGCTGCTCTGGAAGGTTAGATCGCATGGGACCCACGGAGAGATAGCTGAATGGATTGAAACTTAGCTTCTTGGAAATAAGCAGAGAGTGATGGTGGATAATCAGCCATGATCACATTGAAGGGCGGTGCTGGCTTGAAGGGCCGAATGGACTTTTCCTGCATCTATTGTCTATTGGAAGGTTTCCTCTCGGACTGGAGGCCTGTGACTAATGGTGTGCCTCAGGTTTAGGTGCTGGGCCCATTTTGTGGATGAGAGCGTTCATGGTTACATTTAGTACTGCACGTAGTACTCCGAAGCTTTCATTGTATCGTGATACAAGTGACAATAATAAACCATTAGCAACATCTGCTCCCGTCACTGAAAGGAATTTCCCAAATTTACTGGCAGTATTTCCAGTCTTGTTGCAGTCTTGCACATTCTGTCCGGGGTGAACTCTGTTTAGGAGTGAATCTAAATATAGTATACTCGTTGACAAGTCCACACACAAATCAATTTTATAGCACATCACCTAGACATATAACATAATGTCTGGCAAGTTCATTCATTCAACAATGAACTTATAGACTGGTTTTGGTTGGGCTGCAAATTTCCTAACTCAGAGTCATAGAGTCATACAGCGTGGAAACCGCCCCTTTGGCCCAACTTGCCCACACTGGCCAACATGTCCCAGCTACACTAGTCCCACCTGCCTGCGTTTGATCCATATCCCTCCAAACCTGTCTTCTCCATATACCTGTCTAACTGCCTTGGGTTTTTGCGTGGAGTTCCTCCGGGTGCTCCAGCTTCCTCCCACATTCAAAACCTGTGCAGGTTTGTAGGTTAATTGGTTTCTGTAAATTGCCCCTAGTGTGTACGATGTGAAACTGGGATAACATAGAACTAGTGTAAAGGTGATTGTTGGTCAGCGAAGGCGCCGTGGGCCGAAGGGCCTGTTTCCACACTGTATCACTAAAACTAACAAACTAAATAAGCTCTAACACTCCAAAACTAACATCTGCTTGAGGATAGAAACATACAAACATAGAAATTAGGTGCAGGAGTAGGCCATTCGGCCCTTCGAGCCTGCACCGCCATTCAATATGGATCATGGCTGATCATCCAACTCAGTATCCCGTACCTGCCTTCTCTCCATACCCTCTGATCCCCTTAGCCACAAGGGTCACATCTAACTCCCTCTTAAATATAGCCAATGAACTGGCCTCGACTACCCTCTGTGGCAGAGAGTTCCAGAGATTCACCACTCTCTGTGTGATAAAAGTTATTCTCATCTCGGTTTTAAAGGATTTCCCCCTTATCCTTAAGCTGTGACCCCTTGTCCTGGACTTCCCCAACATCGGGAACAATCTTCCTGCATCTAGCCTGTCCAACCCCTTAAGAATTTTGTAAGTTTCTATAAGATCCCTTCTCAATCTCCTAAATTCTAGAGAGTATAAACCAAGTCTATCGTCTTTCTTCATAAGACAGTCCTGACATCCCAGGAATCAGTCTGGTGAACCTTCTCTGCACTCCCTCTATGGCAATAATGTCCTTCCTCAGATTTGGAGACCAAAACTGTACGCAATACTCCAGGTGTGGTCTCACCAAGACCCTGTACAACTGCAGTAGAACCTCCCTGCTCCTATACTCAAATTCTTTCTCCACCTCAGCAAAATGTGTTGAAATTGAGCCCAATGCTTTGTATCTCTTGATCACACACTCTCACAATATAGGATAAGGAAGACACAATTCTGTCACCCTTATCAGGGCAAACAAAGGCAGGCTCAGTGAAGGAAGACAGCAATGAAGCTGAAATCTGCAATGAAAATAGCTGAAACTGTCCAAAGGAGATAAATGTATCAATCATCGAGTCATCCAGCATGGCTCTTCGGCCCAACTTGCCCATACCATCCAAGATGCCCCATGTTGCAATCCTTTCCTATCCATGTACCTGTCCAAGTGTAATTTAATTGTCGTTATAGTACCTACATCAACCTCCTCTGGCAGCACATGGTCCGAAGAAGGGTCTCAACCCGAAACGACACCCATTGCATCTCACCAGAGATGCTGCCTGTCCCGCTGAGTTATTCCAGCAATTTGTGTCTATCTTCAGCTCATGCCATATATCCGCCACCCTCTGTGTAAAAATGTGTAGGAAAAAATGTGTAGCATAAATCTGCAGCCGCTGGTTTATACCGAAGATAGATACAATATGCTGGAGCATCTCAGCGGGATAGGCAGCATCTCTGGAGAGAAGAAATGGAGTACGTTTCAGGTCGAGACCCTTCTTCAGACTGTGTAAAAATGCTACCTCTCAGGTTCCTTCCAAATCTTTCCCCTCTCACGTTAAACCTATGCCCTTTGATACATGGTACATGGATAGGAAAGGTTTAGAGGGATGTGGGCCAAACACGGGCAAATGGGACTAAATTAGTTGGGACATCTTGGTTCTCGAACTTCTGACTCTGAAGAAGGGTCTTGACCCGAAAGGTCACCCATTCCTTCTATCCAGAGATGCTGCCTGACCCGCTGAGTTACTCCAGCATTTTGTATCTCACTTAGTTGTGCAATTTGGATTGAACAAGAATTTGTAATGTAATCCGTGAGACTCAGCAACAAGTGGAAAGGCCATTGGAGCTCAATGGAAACAATGCGTTGGGGAATACAGTCATTCCTCACACAGCAGGTGACCAGGGAAACAAACTGAGAACGTAATGTGTCAAAACCAAACGCATAAGATAAAGCAGAGGAGCCACAAATAAATCTTCTAATGTGTCACTGGCATTGGAATTCCACAGCCCAGGGAGCCAGCTTTTGCCATCTAATAACAGCACTGAAACTGAAGCTGAGCACGAAGGTCAAGTGTTCCATTGTTTAGTTTAGTTTATTTTAGTTTATACAGCGTGGAAACAGGCCCTTTGGTCCACCGGGTCCGCACCGACCAGCGATCCCCGCACACTAACACAGTATCCTACTCACACCAGGGACAATGGGAAAATTTACATCTATACCAGGCTAATTAACCTGCAAACCTGTACACCTTTGGAGTGTGGGAGGAAACCAGAGATCTCGGAGAAAAGCCACGCAGGCCACGGGGAGCACGTACTAACTACGTACAGACAGCACCCGTAGTCGGGGTGGAAGCCGGGTCTCTGGTGCTGTGAGGCAGCAGCTCTACCACTGTGCCACCCCATGTTGTTGATTTCATTGTTAACACAAAGCCAATCTACACAACAAGACAAGCAACGCAACATGGTTCCAGTGTTTGCCTTAAATAGTGGCAGCACGGTGGTGCAGTCGTAGAGCTGCTGCCTCCCAGCATCAGAGACCCGGGTTCAATCCTGACCTCAGGTGCAGCCTGCATGGAGTTTGTACGTTTTCCCCGTGACCTCGTGGATTTTCTCCGGGTGCTCCAGTTTCCTCCCACACTCCAAGTATGTACTGGGCAATTGGTTTCTGTAGGGGCGGCACGGTGGCGCAGCAGTAGTTGCTGCCTTATGGGCCTGTCCCACTTAGGCGATTTGTTAGGCGACTGCAGGAGACTAAGCAGTTGCCACATGGTCGCCACATGTTTGCCTGTGGTTGCCGGGGAGTCGCCTTCACAGGTGTGAGGAGTACCCGCATTCTGGGAACTAGTCGCGGCCTCATTATGGTCGCCGTGAATTTTTCAACATTTTAGCACAAGAACAGGCCCTTTGGCCCACAATGTCTGTTCTGAGCATAATGTCAAGATCAACTCTTAACTGCCTGTACAATACAATACATATCCAATTTGCTTCACATCCATATGCCTATCCAAAAGACCTTGAAATGCGCCTATCGTATTTGCCTCAACCATCAGGCCTGGCAGCCCATTCCAGCCACTCTCCACCCTGCGTGTAAGGAAAATTTCCCCACACATCTCCCTTAAATGTTACCCCTCTCATCTCAAGCTCTGCTCTCTAGTATTTGATTTTTCCACCCTGGGAGAAAGGTTCTGACTGTCCACCCTGTCTATGACTCTCATGACTGTCTTTGTGCCATCCGGACTTCATAACTGTAAGATGTTGCTCCTCAGGTTTGCAGAGGACCTCTTTGTAACTGTGCAGAAGGCCACACATTGACCTTTCCATGTAGGATGGACCATTATAGTGGCAGACAACAGTAACCTCAGGGTCACCCCTGAGGACTGAACGCAGGTGCTCCACGAAGCAGACATCCTATCTCTGCTTGGTCTCCCCAATATGGAGGAGAGCACAATGTGAACACCAAGTCCAGTGCACTAGATTGGACGACGTGCAAGTGAATCACTGTTTCACTTGGAATGACTGCGTCCCTGCATGGAATGGGATTCCATGATAGGACATGAATTGCAGCTCCTGTGATCACAAGGGAAAGTGCAACATGACAGGGGGTTGTTTGTGAGGAAAGACGAATGCTCAAGGGAGGCAGAAAGGAAGAAATCCCCTTCATAATGCTGAAGGAGGAAGGGAGCAGAGGCAAATATGTTTGGAAATACAGCGTGGAAACAGGCCCTTTGGCCCACCATGTCCGCGCCGACCAGTGATCCCCGTACAATAGCACTGTCCTGCACACTACGGACAATTTCCAATTTTACCGATGCTAGTTAACGTACAAACCTGTACGTCTTTGGAGTGTGAGAGGAAACCGGTGCACCCGCAGAAAACCCACGCAGTCACGGGGAGAACGTACAAATTCCATACAGACAAGCACCCGTAGTCAGGATCGAACCCGGGCCTCTGGCGCTGTGAGGCAGCAACTCTACAACTGTGCCACCCTGCCGCTATGCTTCACTTTGAAGGGGGTCCCTGCACGGTAGAATGGGAAGCAATGATAGCACATGTATTGTAGCTCCGATGATCAGAAGGGAAAGTGCAACATGGCAGGGGGTTGTTTGTGAAGATAGATGAATGCTCAAGGGAGCCAGAAAGGGACAAACCCCTTCAGAATGCTGAAAGAGGGAGGGGGCAGAGGGAAAAATATGTGTCTGATGTTGGAATCTAGTAGAACTGGTGGATGTTGTGAAGGATGATCCATTGAATGCAGAGACGGGTGGCGGGCAAGGACAACTTGCTCTGTTCAGGAGCAGACGTTTTCAGGACAGTGGGAAATGGATTAAGTGCAGTCAAGAGCTCTGTTAACAATGGTAGAAGGCAAGACACGGGTTCTCGTAGAATTTTAGGATCCGAAGGACTTTGCATCTGAAGAGGATCAAAAATGAGTTGAATTAACAACAGAAAATATGGAAACTCTTAACTACTAAACAGCACTGTGCTCAATGCAAATGCAAGAGGTGATGAGGTGATTGCTGGGCCAGAGGATCCAACGCTGGACAAAAGGCAGCGATGGAAATGAATGATGTACACTATTGCTAAATATTCACATCATCCTTCAAAAAACTTGTCAATCCTTGGATGGAGAGGACGAGGATGCGTAGGAAGGAACTACTGATGCCGAACATGCTAGAGTGACTCAGTGGGTCAGGCAGCATCTCTGGGGAAAAGGGAATGGTTGACATTATGGGTAGAGACCCTTCATCTGAAGAAGGGTCTCGACCTGAAACGCCACCTATTCCTTTTCTCCTGAGGTGCCGCCTGACCTGTTGAGTTACTCCAGCATTTGGTGTCCATCGAGGATGAGGATGCCTTTGGCTGTCCTTCGTGGTTCTATTTCCTTTTTCACAGTGATCATGAAATCCAGGCCAAAGTTGAACAAAGGCATTTTTCAAAAGAATTGGAAACAGGAATAACGGGGGCACGATTCTTAAAATATACTAAAAGGGAACATAATACAAACATAACACAATATACTAAGTACAAAATGAAAAAGCTGTACAGGAAGTGGTAACAGAAATTCCCCCCCAATATTCTGCACTGTAATTGTATGGCACCTTTGTTAACGTTCTTTTGCCTCCTCTTAAAAAGGGGAACAAGACTTTGATATTAGCTGTAGAAGGGTTATTTTTTTTGTTTTAGATTTAGAGATACAGCGTGGAAACAGACACTTCATCCCAGCTAGTCCGCACTGACCAGCACCCATTCACTAGTTTTTATCCTACACACTAGGGACAATTTACAGAAGCCAATTGACCTACAAAATTTGCATGTGTTTGGAGTGTGGGAGGAAACCAGAGCAACCAGAGAAAACCCAAGCGGTCACAGGGAGAACGTACAAACTCCGTACAGGCAGCACCCATAGTCTGGATCGAACCCGGGTCTCTTGCGCTGTAGGGTAGCAACTCTACCGCTGCGCCACCGTGCCGGCCGGTTACTGTAGGAATTGTACGCAGAGGCTTAACAGAACAATTCAAAAATGCCCTCGTCATGAAGACCATTGGTGTGCTCAAGAGTAGAAACAAGGAACTGAGGATGCTGTATACTGAACACAGAAGGACACAAAGTGCTGGAGTAACCTGGCGGGCCAGGCAGCGTCTTTTGGGAACATGCATAGGCGACATTTCAGGTCGGGACCCTTCTTCAGATTGGAAATGTTCCAACCCAAAACATGGCCTATCCATGTTCCCCAGAGATGCTGCCTGACCCGTTGAGTTACTCCAGCACTTTGTGTCCTTTTGTGTTCATGAATTTGTGGGCTTGTTCAGTTCTCCATATATAGGTTATGCAGAGACCAAGGGGGCAACAAGATTAGTTTCAGATTGCCTCTACAATTTGATGAGATGGGATAAATGTTGTAAATATTTTTGGTTGCTCAGTATCTTGTTGACTCAGCAACAAATAGCGGTGCCTTTTATTAAATTTTCAGCAGTCTCTCAGATCTTTTTGTGCTGAATGGGCATTGGCAGTGCATATCATTTATGTAGAAATATATACAGGTATATATATAAGGCAGTGTAGAAAACTAACAGGGCTCATCGCGCTTTTGGGAGTTTCTCTAGTATAATTCTTTGATCTTTGGCAGATGCCATTTTAGTTGATCCTGGCAAGGGTTGTTTAGGCTTGTGAACTCAGCAAGCTTGGGTAAAATAAATACACTTTCTAAAAGATGAAACACAGCCTCCACCGTTTCCATACGTTAAGATATAACACAAGCAGAAGTCCAGGCTAATTGCATACGGCATTTGGCTCTGAAATCACAGTCAGGATGATTATAAGGTCATAAGGTCATAAGTGATGGGAGTAGAATTAGGCCATTCATCCCATCTGGTCTTCTCTGCCATTCAATCATGGCTGATCTATCTCTCTGTCCTACCCCCATTCTCCTGCCTTCTCCCCATTACCTCTGACACCTGTACTTATTAAAAATCTATCTATCTCTGCCTTAAAATTTTCCATTCACTTGGCTTCCACAGAATTCTACGTGGCAAAGAATTCTACAGATTCACCACCCTCTGACTAAATGAATTTCTCGTCATCTCATTCCTAAAAGAACATCCTTTAATTCTGAGGCTATGACCTCTAGTCCTAGACTCTCCCACTAGTGGAAACATTCTTTCCACGTGCTTTGGAAGATGAATTAATTCTGTCAACACTATTGCTAGCTTTGTTCAGTAAGGGCCTCCTTAGAAAACAATGGCACTTTGTGTCAGACACTCAAAGCTCAGGCCTTGCAATGCAAGTCGTGGTTATATTATTCTCTCAATCATAGTTCAGGATGTGAAAGACAAATAGAGTCCAAGAGAGTCATACAGCTTGGAAACAGGACCTTCGGCCCAACTTGCCCACGCCGACCAACATGCCCCATCTACACTAATCCCACCTGCCTGCGTTTGCACATATCCCTCTAAACATGTCCTGTCCAAGGCAATTACCTGTCCCAGAAAGTGATTCCAAATGTTATAGTTTCTAAGGGAAGTGTGAAGAATTCCAGGATCACAAGAGTGTGATTCATCTCATGCAATCTCATCGTGTGAACAGCTACATAGAACATAGAACAGTACAGAAGGAAGACACAAAAAGCTGTAGTAACTCTGCGGGTCAGACAGCATCTGGGGAGAAATGGAATAGGTAACATTTCGGGTCGAGACCCTTCTTCCATCTGAAAAATATAGATGCAGTCTGACCCACTGAGTTACTCCAGCTTTTTGTGTCTATCTTCATTTTAAACCAGCATCTGCAGTTCATTCCTACATAGTTGGAACAGTAACAATACAACACAGGAACAGGCTCTTCAGCCCGCAATGTCTGTGCCAACCATGACGGCAATCTAACTAATGTCATTTGCCTGTACGTGGTATTTACCCCTCAATAGCTTGACTATTCGTGTACCTGTTGAAATGTCTCTTAAACATTGGAATTATACCTGCTTCCATCACCTCCCTGACAATATTGTGAGCAATTGTGTACACTATATCTGAAGAAGGATGTGCTGAATCTGGAGAGGGTCCAGAGGAGGTTTACGAGAATGATCCCAGGAATGAGCGGGTTAACCTATGTTGAGCGTTTGTCAACACAGGGCCTGTACTCACTGGAGTTTAGAAGAATGAGGGGGGACGTACAGGATAGTGAAAGGCTTGGATAGAGTGGATGTGGGGAGGATGTTTCCACTAGTGGGAGAGTCTAGGAATAGCCTCAGAATTAAAGGACATTCTTTTATGAAGGAGACAAGGGGAAATTTCTTTAGTTGGAGGGTGGTGAATCTGTGGAATTCTTTGCCACAGAAGGCTGCGGAGGCCAAGTCAGTGGATATTTTTAAGGCAGAGATAGATAGATTTTTGATTAGGACAAGTGAGAGAAGTTATGGGGAGAAGGCAGGAGAATGGGGTTAGGAGGGAGAGATTGAATGGCGGCCATGGTTGAATGGAGGCGTAGACTTGATGGGCCAATTGGCCTAATTCTGCTATCACTTATGACCGTATGACAATGAATTCCAGGCACCCACCACTCTCTGTGTTTAAAAAAAACTTGACTACCAAATCGTCTTTTAATATTCCCTCTCTCACTTTAAACCTATGCCCTCTGGTTGGGGAATAAAATACCGTTTGGAACTGTGAGAAACAACCTCAAATACACGATTTTCCTGTCCTGAATGTAAAGAGATTTTTTTCATGAAAATCACATGTCAATGTTACCTTCTATTAGATGCTACCAAAGCCTGTGTCACCTGTAAACTAAACCCAAGGTAGCTCATACTCTGTAGAAGGGAACTGGAGATGTCAGCTTTTAGATAGGCACAAAAAGCTGGAGTAACTCAGCGAGTCAGACAGCATCTCTGGAGAAAAGGAATAGGGTTGAGCCTTCCTTGGACTGAGAGTCAGGGAAAAGGGAAATGAGAGATATAGATTGTGATGTAGAGAGAGGGAGAACAAATGAATGAAAGATATGCCAAAAACTAACGATGATAAAGGAAACAGGCCATTGCTCACTGTGGGCAAGGTGAAAATTAGTTACAGACAATGAGACTCAACAAGGTGACTTTGAAACTAGTACAATGACTTGGGTGCGGGAGGGACGGATAGAGTGGGGATGCAAGGTTACTTGAAGTTAGAGAAATCAATATTCATACCAGTGTGTTGTAAGCTGCCCAAGCTACTGTAAATATGAGGTGCTGTTCCTTCAATTTGCATTATACTTTGTTTTGCAAATGTAACATCTATAACCTTTGGAGATCAGTGGACTTAAGCTACAACCTGCAGTATTGTCATCTTGTTAGGGAACCTAATTGGTATTTTGTCAGTAATCTTTCTGTCGGTAGTTTTATCACATTTCCACATTTTATCCCTTGAAGTAAACACAACTGAAATTAAATTAGAATAAAATAGCTAGTTAAACAAATAACTTAGTAAGCATAAAAAAGCACAAGGTTATTAGAAACTAATGTTCAGGCTGAACTGCCACAGGGCCGCACGGTGGCGCAGCGGTGGAGTTGCTGCCTTACAGCGCTTACAGAGCCGGACACCCGGGTTCGATCCCAACTGCAGGTGCTGTCTGTACTGAGTTTGTACGTTCTCCCCTTGACCTGCGTGGGTTTTCTCTGAATTTTTCGATCTCCTCCCACACTTGAAAGACGTACAGGTTTGTCGGTTAATTGGCTTGCTAAAATTGTAAATTGTCCCTAGTGTGTGTAGGATTGTGTTTATATGCTGGTCGGTGTGGACTCGGTGGGCCGAAGAGCCTGTTTCCCCATGGTATCTGTGAACTAAACTAAACATGTAGGTCATGCAATTTGTCTGTCCTGAATATAAAGAGATTTTTTTCCCTAAAATCATGTCTCAATGATATCTTCTATTTGATGCTGCCAAAGCCTGTGTCACCTGCAAATTAAACCCAAGATAGTTCATACTCTGTAGGAAGGAACTGAAGATGTTAGCTTACACTTTGTTTGCAAATGTAACATCAGGAACAACATCTCATATCTTGCTTGAGCAGCTTACAACCCAGTGGTATCAGCATTGATTTCTCTAACTTCAAGTAACATAGAAACATAGAAACATAGAAAATAGGTGCAGGAGTAGGCCATTCGGCCCTTCGAGCCTGCGCCGCCATTCAATATGATCATGGCTGTTCATCCAACTCAGTATCCCGTACCTGCCTTCTCTCCATACCCCCTGATCCCTTTAGCCACAAGGGCCACATCTAACTCCCTCTTAAATATAGCCAATGAACAGCCCTCAACTACCATCTGTGGCAGAGAATTCCAGAGATTCACCACTCTCTGTGTGAAAAATGTTTTTCTCATCTCGGTCCTAAAGGATTTCCCCTCTATCCTTAAGACCCCAGCATTCCCTCTGTCTCTAACCTTCCCCCACCCAAGTCACACCAGCTTCTCGTTTACACCCAGCAAACAGCTAACAATGGCCTGTTATCTTTAGCATTGTTACTTTTTGCATATCTTTCATTCATTGTTCTATATCTCTCTGAATCATCGTCTATATCTCCCGTTTCCCTTTCCCGTGACGTTCCGTCTGAAGAAGGGTCTCGACCCGAAACGTCAACCATTCCTACTCTCCAGAGATGCTGCCTGTCCCACTGAGTTACTCCAGCATGTTGTGTCTATCTATAACCTACACTTTGGAGATCAGTAGACTTCAGCTATAAACAACCTGCAGTAACCTTACTGTCAGTAATTTTATCACATTTCCACATTTTATCCCTTGACATAAACACAACGAAAATAAAATTTGAATAAAATAGCTAGTTAAATAATTTAGTGAGCATAAAAACGCACAAGGTTATTAGAAACTAATGTTCAGGCTGAACTGTCACAGATCTGTTTTATACTACTGCCAAAGGAAAGTGACCATTGTTTGCCATCAGTTTATTTTTGTTACGTGTACCATCTGTATTACCACAATTATAGAAACATAGAAACATAGAAAATAGGTGCAGGAGTAGGCCATTCGGCCCTTCGAGCCTGCACCGCCATTCAATATGATCATGGCTGATCATCCAACTCAGTATCCTTTACCTGCCTTCTCTCCATAACCCCTGATCCCTTTAGCCACAAGGGCCACATCTAACTCCCTCTTAAATATAGCCAATGAACTAGCCTCAACTACCTTCTGTGGCAGAGAATTCCAGAGATGCTTTTTATGCTTTTTAAGTTTAGTTTAGAGACACAGCGCGTAAACAGGCCCTTCGGCCCACCGAGTCAGTGCCGATCAGTGATCCCCGTGCATTTACATTACCCTACACACACTAGGGACAATTTTACATTGATACATTAATACCAAGCCAATTATCCCACAAACCTGTACGTCTTTGGGGTGTGGGAGTAAACCGAAGATCTCGGAGAAAACCCACGCCAATGACGGGGAGAATGTACAAACTCCGTACAGACTTGCACAGACATTGTTCTGTCAACCCTCTGCTCTACAGTCAAATCATACTATCCGAGTACAATCAAGCCATACAGAAGTACAACAAGTAATGCAAAGAGGAAAATCCAGGAGTGCAGAATATAGTCTCACAGAACTTTAACTTTACAGTTACAGAGAAAGTGCAAATAAATAAAAAATGCATCGACGCAAAGCTTACAAAAACGTCGCTTTTTCTTCCACTCTTCCTTCTGTTCTCACCCTGCTGTGACAGTTAACTTTTAGTGCAGGAGGAATGTGAATGGAAGATCAGTGGCAAATGGAGCAACAAACCTGCTGAGTGCCACAGCTGAAAAAGGCACTGGGCTCCCAGATTTTCATTGTACCTCGGTACACGTGACGAAAAACTAAAGTACACTAAACTAAACTTAATTAAACTAATAGGGCGGCAGAGTGATGTAGCGGCAGAGACCCAGGTTCGATCCTGACTACGGGTGCTTGTCTGTATGGAATTTGTACGTTCTGCCTGTGACCTGCGTGAGTTTTCTCTGATATTTTCGGTTTCCACCAACACTCCAAAGAGGTACAGGTTTGTACATTAATTGTCTTGATATAAATGTAAAATATTCCCGAAGTGTGTGTAGGACAGTGTTAATGTGCGGGGATCGCTGGTCGGTGCGGACTCAGTGGGCCGAAGGGCCAGTTTCCACGCTGTATCTTTAAACTAAACTAAACTAAAGTATACTAAGCTAAAGTAAACTGAACTAAACTAAACGAAGTGACTCCAAGGCCATTGTAAGACAACTCTTGGAGTGATCCCAGTCTCTCTGATTTCTCTGTAAGTGAGCTCGCCCCAACCAATGAATATTGTACCAGCGACTGAAATTGTAAGGATAAGTGAATAAAACTGTATTTACACAGTGAATGGTAGGGCTCTGGGGAGTGTTGTAGAGCAGAGGGATCTAGGAGTGCAGGTGCATAGTACCTTGAAAGTGGCGTCACAGGTAGATAGGGTGGTCAAAAAGGCTTTCTGCACTTTGGCCTTCCTCAGTCAGTGTATTGAGTATAAAAGTTGGGAGGACATGTTGCAATTATATTTGATGTTGGTGAGGCCACATTAGAGTACTGTGTTCAGTTTTGACCATTGTATTATAGGAAAGATGTTGCCAAAATTCGAGGGTCTGAGCTGTAGGGAGAGGTTGAGAAGGCTGGGACTCTATTCCTTGGAGCACAGGAGGATGAGGGGTAGTCTTACAAAGGTGTATATCATAAGATCATGATCAATAGATTGGGTAGATGCAGAGTCTCTTGCCCAGAGTTGGGAAATCGATAATCCAAAGATAGGTTTAAGGTGAGGGGGGAAAGGTTTAATAGGAACCTTTTTTACACAACGGTTAGTGAGTGACAATAGACAATAGGTATGGAACTAGCTGCCAGAAGAGGTAGTTCAGGCAGGTACAATCGCAATATTTAAGAATTCGAATTTCACTGTACATGTGACAATAAACTGACCTTGAAACCTTGAATCCTTGCAACAGTCAGACAGTTACATGGATTGGATAGGTTTATAGGGATATGGGCCAAATGCAGGCAGGTGGGACTAGTGTAGATGGGACATATTGATCGGTGTTGGCAGGTTGGGATGTAGGACTTGTTTTAGATGTTGTATGAATCTATGATTCTAAAACCAATTCATCAAAGATGACTTTTAATTAGGTTTATACACATTCTAGCCTGAAGATTCAGACTGTTTGCAGTCCCTGCTGTTCAGTGAATTTGCTGTGCTCCTTTATAGCTGGCAATATTAATGCTGACAAAGAAGATATTCTTTGTTTTTTATAATTTGTGTCATAAGTTTGTTGTTCAAAGCAATGATGACCAATCTATTTGGTCTTAATAGAAACACCAGAAACTGCAGAAGCTGGAATCTTGAGCAAAACACAAAGTACTGGAGGAACTTGGTGGATCAGGCAACATCTGTAGGGCCTCAATGATTATGGGGAGTAGGTAAGACAATGGGGTAGAAAGGGAAAAATAGATCAGCCATGATTGAATGGCAGAGTAGACTTGCTGGGTCGAATGGTCTAGTACTACTCCTATGTCTTATGATCTTATGGAATATAGAAACAAAATGCTGGAGTCACTCAGCGGGTCAGGCAGCATCTCTGGAAAAAAGGAATAGGGGTCGTTTTGGGTCAAGACCCTTCTTCAGACTATGGGATTGACAGATATACGCTGTTTTGGGTTGGGCCCCTTTTTTCACCAGTTCATAGATAAATTCTAATCTTCTTTACTCCAAGAAATCTCACATTTATCAAGATTGGCAATGCGTATATTAAATGGTTATTGTGAATACTATAATGGCCAAGGATCTAACAGATTGGATATTCAGTTGGCATGATGCCTCAGTAACACGTACTCTATCCTCAGGCTGTTTGAAATTAATTTTTTTCCTCATGTATATTTATTTGTGTTGACCCTTGCAGCAGACAGTAAGATGCAGCATTAAATGCATGTGTTTCCAGACCACAGGTCATAGCCTCAGAATTGCAGGATGTTCTTTTAGGAAGGAGTTGAGGAGAAATTCCTTTAGTCAGAGGGTGGTGAATCTGTGGAATTATTTGCCACAGAAGGCTATGGAGGCCAAGTCAGTGGATATTTTTAAGGCAAGGATAGATAGATTCTTGATCAGTACGGGTGTCAGAGGTTATGGGGAGAAGGCAGGAGAATGGGGTGAGGAGGGAGAGATAGATCAGCCATGATAGAATGGCGGAGTAGACTTGATGGGCCAAATGGCATAATTCTACTCCTATTCCTTATGACCTTGGACTTTCTCTGCCAACTGGTTACAGAGAGCCATAGTTGGAGTCTGGGAAAAGATTCCTGCTCGACTGATCTCCCTGTCAAAGACAGAAAGCTGAGCAACATAAAACCAGCAAATTACCTCAGAAAACATGCAGACAACCACACAACATGTTTGGAGGACTCCTCTGTTTCTGTAACTGTAATAGAGATTTTAACTCACTTAGTTTAAAGAGGATTATTTTCTTGGAAATTAAATTAAGCAGAGGGAATGTTGCTTCTTGACATGCCAATGCTTTCAAAAATACTTTCCAACACACACTCAATAATAAGAGTGAAAATAAAATTTTCACGCTTAACTTACCGAATAGTGTTTACTTAACGAATAGTGAAAGGCTTGGATAGAGTGGAGGTGGAGAGGATGTTTCCACGAGTGGGAGAGTCTGGGACCAGAGACCATAGCCTCAAAATACAAGGATGTACATTTAGAAAGGAGATGAGTATGAATTTCTTTCAGTATTTGAATCTGTGGAATTCATTGCCACAGAAGGGTGTGGAGGCCAAGTCAATGGATATTTTTAAGGTGGGGATTGATGGATTCTTGATTAGTACGGGTGTTTGTGACTATGGGGAGAAGGGGTTGAGAGGGAAAGATAGATCAGCCATGATTGAATGTTGGAGAAGACTTGATGGGCTGAATGGCCTAATTCTGCTCCTATCACATGAACATATGAACTTAACATTCAAACTGATTAGGGATCTTAGCTTTCAGATGATGGAAAATATTTTCCAATGTTGATTAAAATAAAATTTTCTTTTGAATGTTTTGCTTGATGCTAAGAACCTTTTGAACTAAACTGTGTTTTCACTCACAGGACGAAGTTGAAAGATGCAAAGCTCTGGGCCGAGGGAAGGTGATACCACGTCAGTGTTCGTGGCTAGTCCTGGTTTATTGTTCAAAGCAGCTTCCTTGTTTGAGAGAGGATCAGGTTCTCAGAGGCCCCTTGCCTTTGGAGGAACAATGATGATGATATAATTAATTATATAATTTAATTGCCACACAACCAAGGTCGGTGGAATTTGGGTTGCCAGCAGCGGTACAGTAATAAAGAACACAACCACAATAAAAATGTTACACAAACATCCACCACAGCATTCATCACTGTGGTGGAAGGCACAGAGCTTGGCCAGTCCTCCTCCATTTTCCCCCGTGGTCGGGACCTCCACCCTCCACAGCCGTTGCTGCGGGCGTCCAGATGGTAAGGGACAAAGTCAAAGTCAAGGTGAGTCCAGGATCGGCTCTTCCCAACCAGAGACCGCGACTTCAGGCTGGTGTAGGCCGCAGGCCGGCGGTCAAAGTTTTAAAGTACCTGCCGTGCCGCAGCCGGAAGCACCGCAGTCTGCAGGGCCGGCGGTCAAAGCTCCCCTCCAGGGGAGATGGTAAGTCCATGCCGCACCCGCGGTAGAAGACGGCCACGGGCCGGCGGTGGAAGCTTCTTCTTCCCCCCGGGTCCTCCACGAGGGATCCCGGGCTGTAGACGCTGCACCAGCTTGGAGTTCTGCAGACTGCGGCTTCAGGCTGCCAGCTGCCGCGGGCCAGCGTAACGGAGCGCTCCCCTCCAGCGAGGTCTCAAGACTGGGACATTGTTAGCTTTTAATGGGTTGCAGACCACAATTAATTGGATAAGGTTGCTGAAACAGTAAATGAGGGAATATGGTTGCAAGAGCCATAGAAACATAGAAAATAGATGCAGGTGCAGGCCATTCTGCCCTTCCAGCCAGCACCGCCATTCAATATGATCATAGCTGATCATCCAAAATCAGTACCCCGTTCCTGCTTTCTCCCCATATCCCTTGATTCCATTGGCCCTAAGAGCTGAATCTAAAGGGCCTGTCCCAATTAGGCGACTTTAGGCGACTGCCAGGAACTAGTGATAATAGAATTCAACTATGACACCTGCCGACAACCTACGACAGCACCTACGATAGCAAAAATTGTCGCCACTGTCGCCAAAAAATTCTCAACATGTTGAAAACTTTGCAGCAGTCGCCTGTAGTCGCCCAGAAAGTCGACAGGCCATTAACTCTCCCTTGAAAATATCCAGTGAATTGGCCTCCACTGCCTTCTGTGGCAGTTAATTCCACAGATTCACAACTCTCTGGGTGAAAAGGTTTTTCCAGAAATCAGTCATAAATGGCCTACCCCTTATTCTTAAAGTGACCCCTGATTCTGGACTCCACCAACATTTTCCTACTAACATTTCTCATAACTGCATGCAGAAAATTACAAGGTGCTAGCTGTAATTACTTTAGAGCGTATTAAGACAAAGCAAGTAATAGAAGAGCCAATGTCAAAATGTCATCGTTTAGGATGGAACTGCAGATGCTGGTTTACACCGAAGGTAGACACAAAATGCTGGAGTAACTCAGCTGGACAGGCAGCATCTCTGGATAAAAGGAATGGGTGATGTTTAGGTTGAGGCCCTTCTTCAGGCTGTTTGAGTGTGTGTATGAAGGAGCAAGCTAGCACCTATAAGCCTAAGATAGACACAAAATGCTGGAGTAACTCAATGGGTCAGGCAAGATCATTGGAAAATAGGAATTGTTGACTTTTCGGGGTACAGCGCGGAAACAGGCCCTTCGACCCATCAAATCCGTGCCGAGCAGCGATCCCCGCACACTCACACTATCCTACACATACTAGGGACAATTTACAATGTTACCAAGCCAATTAGCTGACAAACCTGTATGTCTTTGGAGTGTGGGTGGAGATCCCAGGGGAAAACCCATGTGGTCATGGAGAGAATGTACAAACACCAAACCGACAGCAGCCATAGTCAGGATCGAACCTGGGTCTCTGATCCTGTAAGGCAGTAACTCTAGCGCTGCGCCACTGTGCCACCTTTGGGCATTAACGGACACATCTTGGTCAGCATGGACAAATTGGGCCATGCCGTATGACTCTATTATTGATTGCAGTGAATCATGTGATTAGAATATTTTTCAGCTGAGAACACAAAAATTACATCTTGGTAAATAAAGCTCTCTATGCAACTCACCCTAAAGGTTATTGTAATTATTGTATGGCCACTGGTACAGGAAAACTAAAGGAAGAAAGATTGGAACCAATTTTACATGAGTACCCAGTCTTTAGTTTAGTTTAGTTTAGAGATACAGCTTGTGAACAGTCCCTTCGGCCCACTGAGACCGCACTGAGCAGCGATCCCCGCACACTAACACTATTTTACACACACTAAGGAAAATTTACAATTTCACATAAATCAATTAGCCTACAAACCTGCACGTCTTTGGAGTGTGGGAGGAAACCGGAGCACCCGAGGAAAACCCACGCAGGTCACGGGGAGAAGGTACAAACTCCGTACAGACAGCACCCATAGGCAGGATCGAACTCGGGTCTCCGCCGCTGTAAGGCAGCAACTCTACCGCTGCACCACTGTGTCACCAGTTTTTCTTCTTTGGCCCGGTTTCCAGCGTACTGCTGATGACATTCCACTTGAATTCCATCGGGAGATTGCAGGTCACCGTTCACATCGTTTGTAACTTTTTTTTAAACCAACTGGAAAATCTTATTATCAGTTGCAACAATTCCAGAAAACAACTACTGGAGAACTGCTGGTTCAGCATTATTACATTTATGATTTGATCACAGTGAGTAGTTCCAAAAATGCCCAGCAGGCTATCAAGGGTATTTTATGTTCTATGATCTGTTTATAGGTTTAGTAGTCAGCAAATATAAATTATTATGAAAGTGTTACCGCAACTGCAAAACTCATTGTATTGATATTACAATATGGGTGGCACGTTGGCGCAGCTGTAGAGTTGCTGCCTTACAGTGCCAGAGACCCGGGTTCGATCCTGACTATGGGTGTTGTCTGTGCGAAGTTTGTACGTTTTCCCCCTGACCTGCTTGGGTTATCTCTGAGAACTTTGGTTTCCTCCCACACTCCAAAGACGTACAGGTATGTAGGTTAATTGGCTTGGTATGAATGTAACTTGTCACTAGTGTGTGTAGGATAGTGTAAATGTGTGGGGATCCCTGGTCGGCGCGGACTCGGCGGGCCGAAGGGCCTATTTCTGTGCTGTATCTCTGAAGTAAACTAAACTAAACTAAATATGCCCCATTATGACCATTTAAAATAATTTAACTATAAATTATGCTTACGTTCAGCAAGGTATTCAGAATCAGATATATCTACCACACTCTCTATATGTATGAGGTATATACTTCTATCCACGCCTGTTTTTGACATATGTATTATATTGTGTGCCCATCGTGGTTGACTAAGTGTAACTCGGGCCTCAGAGCTGGGGATTTTGCCCTGGGACAGGACATTAATGTCAGGTTACTTATTTGGAGGATTCTTTTGAGGTGCCTCTCCAGTGCCCTTAAGATGGCACAAAAATACCCCCTATTGCCTGCCACTTTAATTTTTCACCCAAACTAACCTTTGATCTAATTTTTAGTAGCATTGGTAAATATCTTCCACTATTTACGATGAAGATGCCAGAGCTTGAGGGTCTGAGCTACAGGGAGAGGTAGCGCAGGCTGGGACTCTCTTCGGGTAGATGCACAGAGCTTCTTGCCCAGACTAGGGGAATCGAGGCCCAGAGGACATAGGTTTAAGGTGAAGGGGGGGAGATTTAATTAGAATCTGATGGGTAACTTCTTGAAGATTCAAGATTCTTGAATCTTGAATCTTGAACTTTTTCACGCTAAAGGTGGTGGGTGTATGGAACAGCTTCCGGAGGGGCCACAGGCAGGGACTATTACAATGATTAAGAGACAATTAGCCAGGTACATGGATAGGACAGGTTTATTGGGATATGAGCCATATGCAGGCAGGTGGGACAAGTATAGATGGGGCATGTTGGTCGGTGTGGGCAAGTTGGGCAGGGCCTGTTTCCACACTGTATCATTCTAAGAAGGAACTGCCGATGCAGATGCAGATGCAGAACCTTTATTGCTGACACTTGCCTCCAGCTGACAGTTAGTCTATTGGGGAACCTCTTTGCCTGCTGTCATCTGTTGCCGGCTCTGTGCTGTCCTGGATTTTTCTTGCCTCCAGTGCCACCCACCACCCCAAAATCAGTCTGATGAAGGGTCCCGACCTGAAATGTCACCTATCCATTTTCTCCAGAGATGCTGCTTGACCCGCTGAGTTACTCCAGCACTTTGTGTCGACCCTTCGATCTATCTATCCTTGGCCTCTGACACTGCTGCGCCAACACTCAATGACCACGTGAGAGATTGTGTCTCCTTTTCCATCCAGCCACATTCTAGCCTTCCGGGGTTAACATCAGATTTTACAACAGCAGCAAACTCACTTTCTCTGTCTGTAACAGAATTGGCGATGTTTACTCCAAGTCGTCTGCCCATGATATTGGCTCAGATTTTCTCCCTCTATTTGCACAGCTCGACCACTACCAACCACCACCAGTCTCCACTGCCCACGTTGCACCAAGGTGTGTGGATCGGGGATCGGCCTCTACAGACATCTGCAGACCCACAAGTAGCCAACCCTATGGTGAGGAGAGGACAGTCGTACTCATTTCGAGTGACCGCCGATGATGATGAATCCTACAGTCCTACCTTTCACAACCTTTACATTCCTTTGTTTGTATTCTCACTTTATGGACTTTGTGGAAGATGCCAATCCCAACCAAGGAACAGCTACCACCTGGTCACAGGTGTGACTGGAAGATCTGGAAGTCCCTCAATAGGCTTCGTACAGGGATGGGCCGATGCAAGACCAATATGAGCAAATGGGGCTAAGCAGATACGGCAGACATGGAATGGGAATGTGGAACATCTGTACAACCCATGCCACACCTACTAAGGCCCACTTCCTGGTGAACAATGCTGCCTGGAAGATCCAGCGGTGGCAAACGAGAAGGCTGTCCACTGTGCAAGAGCCTGGCCCAACATTTGAAACATGGACACGAAAGAAGATTCTCACTTTTTAATTATCCTCATTTCATACTTATTCTTTAATTTCTTCTCTCTAACTGCCTCAATTAACCCACGTACTGGGAGATTTCTGCAACTTCTCTCCACAGAAAACCAGGCATTGGCAAATTGGAGATACTCCCTTTGTTCCATTCATACTCCCCTGACCTGCTCAGCAACTTTAGACTAACTCGTTTTCTTTCTTCTCCATTTCAGTTCTTTCTTTCCCACTCCCGACTAAGGGTACATCTCCTGAAACATTAACTATTTCCATTTCTACAGGTTCAAGTTCAAGTTCAAGTAAGTTTATTGTCATGTGTCCCTGACAGGACAATGAAATTCTTGCTTTGCTTCAGCACAACAGAACATAGTAGGCATTGACTACAAAACACATGAATAAATAAACTGATGAAGTACAAATAACAGATAATGGGTTATTAATGTTCAGAGTTTTGTCCGTGCCAGGTTTAATAGTAAGATTAAACGAGAACTTACCAGTTCGAAGTTTGATCGTTATTTTATGAGGAGAACGTTGAGGGAATACGTGAAGAACCCCGCCAGGACGCATGCGTGTCATTCTTCAAAGCAGCGGTGTGAAATCACAGATAACTGTAATGACTGAACATAGTAAGACTAGAGAAGAAAATACCAGTTGAGTATATGATCATGGGTGGGAGCGGAGGGCACGTATTCCCTCAACGTACTCCTCATAAAATAACGATCAAACTTCGAACTGGTAAGTTCTCGTTTAATCTTACTATTTTACTTCGGAGTCACGTGAGTGACTACGTGAAGATTTCAAAGCGCTGTGATTTCATGCCGTGGAAACGAGTCCATGCATCACATCTGCCTTAATGACTGTGGGAGGAATTGTGTCAACATAATTTAGACATGAATCCGACATTGAAATCCATGATAAATTTATTAACACCAAATTATAGCCCCTATTTATGGGGTAAAATTATATTACAGAACTTAAAATTGTTTCTGCAAACGTTCCAGGTTTAATTACTGGTTTATGATAAAATAGTTGGAATGTTTTTTCCCTTGACCATCCTGCTGTCTTGAGGATTTGGTCCATTGGTACATCCAACTGAATAGCTGCCGATGTAGCTGCAGCCCTGGTGGAATGAGATTTTAAAATATTAGTATCCACCCCAGCCTGTATTAGAACCTGTTTCAGCCATCTTGAGATGGTCTGGACCGTCACTTTTTTGTGTGGTTGCTTGTGGCTGATTAAAAGTGCCTTCTCATTGCCTCTGATGATTTTCGTGTTCTCCATATATAACAACAAATGTCTTACTATACAGAGACGATCATCTGTCGGGTAAGACCTAAATTCTATATTGAGGCCTGCTGATCCCTGTCTGTTCTGCTTGACTAATTCATAAATATGAAACGTTATATTTCCAGATGAAGAAGTCATGTTGTCCAGTCTTAATTTATGTAACGACTGTACCCTTTGTGCCGTGACCAAAGCCATTAGCATGACTGTTTTCAGTGTCAGTCTTTGTAGGGACAGAGCTGTTGCTGGAGACCAATTCCTTAGCATAGTCAGGACAATACTCACATCCCATATTTGAGAGTACCTGGTTCTTGGGGGATTGATATTAAAAATTCCCCTCATAAGTTTTGTTACCAGGGGTGAGTCCCAACAGAATGACGCTCTGTTCCTTGCCATAGATATGTTGACAGGGCACTTCTGGCGCAGTTGATGGCACTATAACTGAGCCCCTCATCATAATGGAGGCCTGCCAGGAATTCCAGAACAGACGGGATGTTCATTGATCTGTAGGTGATGCTGTTTCTGTGACAATACATCTCCCATTTCCTGATATATACCAGATACTGTTTTTTGGTGGACTGTCTGTGGGCCGCCGAAATAATGTTCACTGTTCGGTTCGTCAGTCCCAGCTGTAGTAGAGGTATTTTTAGACTCTACAAATTAATAAGTTCATATAGTTATGACATGGGTGGCTTTCCCTTGTTACGGGATGAACCAATAAATCTGGTCTATTCGGGATGGTGATACATGGTTCTAATACCATGTCGAGTATCACAGGGAACCATGGTTGAGTAGGCCAATCGGGTACTACCAAAATACCAGACGCAGAGTCTTGCTGTATTTTCCTTAATACCCGACTGATGAGGCAGAAAGGAGGGAATGCATAAATAAACAATTTCCCCCAATGCAGCGAAAATGCATCTGTCGCCGCTGCCCCAGGGTCTGGTTCCCACGAAACATAGTTTGATAACTGGTGATTAAGTCTGGATGCAAATAGATCGATATCTGGTGTTCCATACCATGCTGTAATATCAGCAAATACTTTTTTATTCAACATCCATTCGGTGTTTTCATTAAATTTGCATGACCTGGTGTCTGCCACTAAATTTAGTTTACCTGGTAGGTAAGTAGCTGATATCCAAATATTTCTCTGGATACACCATTGCCAAATTGTATTAGCCAGATTGTCACATGATGTCGATTTGTTTCCACCCATGTGATTGATATATGCTACCACGGTGGTAATGTCAATCTGTAGTCTAACATCTGGTGACATAACCCAGAACAATATGACTTTAGGCCATGGAATGCACCCAACATTTCCAGGTAGTTTATGCCCAGTGTTTGTAATAATGGTGCCTCCTGTGCATTCCATCTACCTCCACAGCTGGAGATGGAATTGGTAGCACCCCAACCAAGTGCACTGGCATCAGTTTGTAGCACCATAGAAGGGTTGCTGATACTGATTGGATTAGGAACAAAGCCGAATGTTATCTTTCCACCATTTTAGTTCCATTATAGCTTCGATTGGTAGCTTCATAGGTCTGTCAAAATGACCAGCATTAATTTTGAAGTGCTCGTATTTTTGCCCTCTGTAAATTTTGGTAATGTAAAGGTCCGAATTGTGTGGCTGGAAAAGCAGCCACCATTTTGCCAATTACTTTTGCTACCAATCTGATGGATGGTTTACTGATGTCAATGAGGTTATTGCAAGCCTCTATTAAGTCTCTAGCCTTTCCCTTTGGCAAAGTCACCGACATGTGAACGGAGTCAATGGTGAACCCCAAATAGTCCATAGTAGTGGAAGGCAGTTAATTTAGATTTAACTGGATGGATAATAAACCCCAGTTTTTCAAATAATTGTTTTGTGGCTGTTACTGTTTGTTTGGCCAATTCCAAAGTTTTGCCCACAATTAGTATGTCATCTAGATATGCCATGACCATGTGTTTTCGTTTCTGCAGAAATGCTAGGGCTGGTTTCAAAATTTTTGTGAACAGCCTGGGGGCTGATGTTAACCCATTTGGCAGCGCTCTATACTGCCATGTGATGTCCCATGCAGTTGAATTTTAAGTAACATCTGTGGTCACCTCGTATAGGCACTGAATAGTAAGCATCTTTTAAGTCGATGCTAGCCATGAAGTAACCTTTGGAAATCAATTGTTTTGCAGTAACAAAGGTTTCCATTTTGAAATGAATATATTGTACAAATGTATTCAAATTGGTCAAATCTATGATGATGCGACAACCACCATCTTTTTTGTTTTTGGTAAAGATATTGGACACAAATTCCAGCGATTCGTGTTGGGATTTTTCAATTACCCCTTTTGCGTAAAGCCGCTCCAGTTCAGCATGCGCTTCTGATTTTTCTTTACCTGAAAGTACGAACATTCGGTTCGGTACATGCTGAACTGGAGGGCTATATTTGTGTATAAATTCTATGGTATATCCCTGGATACTGCTTAAAATATAAGTGTCGGTAGTTAACATACTCCATGCATCCAGAAAGAAGTGTAATCTCCCCCCAACCTCCATACTCCCTACAATTTGTAAGGAACCAGACCCACCTACCTCCATGGTTACCAGTGGCAGGTTTACTTCTTTTTATAAATCCTTCGTGGAGGTTGAGGCGCCGGTGTCTGGGTTTGTGGTTGGGTTGGCGTTGGAGGTTTGCGTATCTTCCAAAAAGGCCGGTCTGGGCCATGGCCTAAAAAACACCGATGTTCGGTGTACCGGGCCTTTGAGCTTTCACCAGTTTGTCTTGTTCTACTGGTGGGTGCGTAAGGGTGCTGTTTATGGCCGTAGTAGGTTGTTGATGATTTCGCTTTTATGAGCCCCAGGGTTTTTGCCTCCTCATCGAGCTCCTTGACTTGCTTCGATAGGTTACCTCCAAATAGTAAAATTGGTGGTTTTACGTTTCCAGGTTTGCACAGACCTGCGAATTTCGGGTTTAGAACAGGTCGGATGGCACTCTTCCTGATGCTGTTTATTTCATATTGTGTGTTGCAAAGCAGTGCCAGTGCATCCTGTTGGTCCAGCGACATGTCCTTTTCATCTACTGTGCGGGCGAAAGCTGTTATTCCCGCTGTTAGGAGCTTTAGTACTTTTTGGAGTTTGACATCCATGCCTCTAACTCCTGTTCCGACATGTTTCCATATGCAATTATTTACAATGGGAACATTCAGGGATATACAGTTACCCGGTGCCAAGTGTCTTGCCGTGGTGTCCAATACAGCCTGTTCCTGTAGCTGCTTAAAGGACATATAATCTATACTGGCAGCTAGTTTTTGTTCCAGGTTTTGGCCAGTCTGGTCTGGCTGTATGAAGTTGGACATCATGTCCAGTAGATTTTCACGTTCCTGCACCCCTTGCACACTCGATTTCTGTTCTGCAAACCCCTCTTCAGGATCAGCCCAGAATTGACCCCCAGTACTCCCCTCTGACGAGGGAGATGCACTGTGCAGCCCTACAAGAGGTGCTGCTGTGGGTGTAACATATTGCCCACAGTGACTGGACTCTATCTCCCGGAGCCTGTCACGTTGGAGCATCTGCTCCACAAGCCGCTCCATCCGGCTCCAGCGCTCACGGTCGCTGGCCGCTCGCGGCTGCTCGAAGTCGGACTCATCTGAGTCAACGACTTTGTTGGTTTTTTGTTTTGCCTTACCGCCCGGCCGCGGTGTAGATCTGGCCGGTGCGGGGGCGAAGTCGGGCACAGCTGTTCCCATTACGGGTGATTCATGTGCCGCTGGCCGCTGCTGGCTACCCGCAACTCCGCGGTCCTCCCCCGCCAGCTTTGTCGCAGCCCTCGTTGTTTTCTTGGACTTGTCCATTGACTCCCCACCTGTGAATCAGTATGGGAACAACACAAAAGACCGCAGAGTATCTCTTACCTGCAGGTTCCGACTTTTAAACTTGCCGCTGCGGGGTAACGTCGTTCCACCCCGCCTGACTGTTTCGCAATGCGTGTAGCGATATGACACGCATGCGTCCTGGCGGGGTTCTTCACGTAGTCACTCATGTGACTCCGAAGTAAAATAGCCTGATAGCTGTGGGGAAGTAGCTATTCCTGAACCTGGTCGTTGCAGTCTTCAGGCTCCTGTACCTTCTACCTGAAGGTAGCAGGGAGATGAGTGTGTGGCCAGGATGGTGTGGGTCTTTGATGATATTGCCAGCCTTTTCGAGGCAGCGACTGCGATAAATCCTCTCGATGGAAGGAAGGTCAGATGTTATCCAACCTTTGCTGCATATTTCATTACATTTCAATCTTTCAACATCTGTAGTATAGACTTTCAGAGTTTAGGCTTTGGACTTTAGAAATACAGCACAGAAACAGTGATAAGCCCGTACACTAGCACTGTCCTACACACATGATGGACAATTTACAATTTACAGAAGCCAATTAACCTGAAAACCTGTACGTCTTTGGAGTGTGGGAGGAAACCGGAGCACCTGGAGAAAACACACACAGGTCACAGAGAAATCGTACAAATTCCATACAGACAGCAACGGTGGTCAGGATCAAAGCCTGGCCTCTGGTGCTGTAAGGCAGCAACTCTACCGCTGCGCCAATGTGCAGCACTTTGATTTTTGTTCAAGTTTTCTGTGCATTAAATGCCTCATACGAATGGTGAGCTCAGCAAGCAATGTTTATTTTGAATTAACAATTGTGTACATTTTGATATAATTTTATAACCTAATTATTTTTTGTTTAGTTCAGCCTGCATGGACCATACACTCAGAGTTAAAATTGTTCATTTGAAATAAAAATTCCTCGCAGTGCTCACCAACCAGTGCTCACCAACCAACACTCAGTAAATGTGAATAACAATCAAAAGAACTGCAGATGCTGAAAAATTGAAATCATGCTATGCTCTCCCAAAGAAACCAATCTGAAGAAGGGTCCTGAACCGAAAGGTCACCTATTCCTTTTCTCCAGAGATGCTGTCTGACCCGCTGAGTTACTCCAGCTTTTTGTGTCTATCTTCGGTTTAAACCCGCATCTGCAGTGCCTTCCTACACAAAACAATAGTTTTGCTTAGTTTAGAGATACAGCGTGGAAACAGGCCCTTTGGCCCACTGAGTCCGCACTGACCAGCGATCACCTGTACACTAGTTCTATGTTGCACAGTAGGGACAATTTACAGAAATCAATTAACCTATTGTACGGGCGACCGCTGGTCGGCACGTCTCGACTAACCTGCACGTCTTTGGAATGTGGGAGGAAACTGGAGCATCCGGAGAAAACCCTCATGGTCACAGGGAAAGTGTACAAACTCCATACAAACAGCAACCCTAGTCAGGATTGAACCTGGGTCTCTGGCACTACAAGGCAGCAACTCTACCGCTGCGACACCATGCCGCCCTCCCTGAAATTATTGTTCTTAGGCTTGCACAATCCCACAAATGTACACATTCAGTTACAGGTTGGACCCTTTGGCACTAATTGTATTGAATCAAACCCTGGAATTTATAATTGTTTCGCCTATTTAAAGGGATGATTTAAATGCTGAACAATTCGGCTTAATCAATTATGTAATTCCCACTGGCTTACTTAAAACCAAATCTTTTCCTGTTATACATATGTTCATTATTAGCTGTACCTGTCAGCAGTACGTTAGAATGATCCTTTTTCTAATCTGCTTTCTATTTCCTTGCTTAAGACATTTAATTAGCCATAGCAGCAAAAGGTAATCAATCTTTTTCCTGATCATTACTTGCCTAATTGTTTTGCATCATCGGGAAATGTAATAACATGAGAATGATTCTATATCAATCATGAATTTCCAATGAGTATTGCTGGTTATTATTTTACCAGGCACCCTGTTCTGCATAGACTTATCCCCCGCTGATTTTATCTCTAAACTACCTTGGTCCATCCAGCCAATTTGTAATTTCTGAAACAAGTGGGTGGTATGGTTGGCCGGTCTTTCTGATTGCTGTTATTCTTACCTGAGGGACTTCATAAAATGGCTTTTTGAAAACTCAGTTTATGCAATCACAGCTGAATAATTTCTGCGCCACTTTAGTTAATTAGAATCATAAAGTAATACAGTGTGGAAACAGGCCCTTCGGCCCAACTTGCCCACGTCTCATCTACACTGGTCCCACCTGCATGTGTTTGGCCCATACCCCTCCAAACTGGTCCTATCCATGCCCCTGTCTAAATATTTCTTAAACTGTTGCAATAGTACCAGCCTCAACTACCTCCTCTGGCAACTCGTTCCATACATCCACCACCCTTTGTGTGCCAAAGTTACCCGTCAGATTCCTATTCAATTTCTTCGCCCTCACCTTAAGCGTATGTCCTCTGGTTCTCGATTTCCCTGGTCTGGGCAAGAGCCTGTGTGTCTACCCGATCTATTCCTCTCATGACTTTATATACATCTATAACCTTCCTCAGAGATTCCTGTGGGTTTATAAGACACTTTATCTAAGCGTGCATGACAGAAGGTTTGGAAGGATAGGTGCCAGCCACAGGCAGGTGGGACTAACTCGGTTAGGCAGCTTATCGGTGTGGAAGAGTTGGGTCAAAGTGCCTGTTTCCATGAGTTATGGCTCTAATTCTCAATGGACATTGTCACCGGCTCTTTGTGGTGAAGCCTTGCTTGGTGACAAGTTGCAACATACATGGATGTCATTACCTGAGAGAATCCAGGACAAGCTCTTGTACGAACAGCTGACAAAAAATTACCAAGCTGCCTGCCAGAGCTTAGCTGGCTGTCAGATGCTGCAAAAAAATCAAGGACAAAAGCGGACCATGGATGACACAAAGCTGGGTGGCAGTGTGAACTGTGAGGAGGATGCTATGAGGTTGCAGGGTGACTTGGATAGGTTGGGTGAGTGGACAGATGCATGGCAGATGCAGTATAATGTGGATAAATGTGAGGTTATCCACTTTGGTGGCAAGAACAAGAAGTTAGATTATTATCTGAATGGTGTCACATTATGGAAAGGGGAGATGAAACGAGACTTGGGTGTCCTTGTACATCAATCATTGAAAGTAAGCATGCAGGTACAGCAGGCAGTGAAGAAAGTGAATGGCATGTTGGCCTTCGCAGCGAGGGATTTGAGTAAAGGAGCAAGGAGGTCCTACTGCAGTTGTACAGGGCCCTGGTGAGAGCACACCTGGAGTATTGTGTGCAGTTTTGGTCTCCTAAATTAAGGAAGGATATTCTTGCTATTGAGGGAGTGCAGTGTAAGTTCACCAGGTTAATTCCCAGGATTGCGGGCCTGACATAGGATGAAAGAATGGATCGACTGGGTATATATTCACTGGAATTTAAAAGGATGAGAGGGAATTTTATAGAAACATATGAAATTCTTACGGGATTAGACTGGTTAGATGTGGGAAAACTGTTCCCGATGTTGGGGGAGTCCAGAAACAGGGGGTCACAGTTTAAGAATAAGGGTTAGGTCATTTAGGGCTGAGATGAGGAAAACAATTTTCCTCATCTGTGGAATTCTCTGCCACAGAAGGCAATGGAGGCCAATTCACCAGATATTTTCAAGAGATAGGTAGATAAAGCTCTTGGAGAGTAACGGAATCAAGGGATATGGGGAGAAAGCAGGAACTGGGTATTGATTTTGGATGATCAGCCATGATCACATTGAATGGCTGTGCTGGCTCGAAGGGCCGAATGGCTTACTCCTGCAACTAATTTTTATGTTTCTACGTTTCTTTGACAAATCGCACCCTGGCCACTTCCTCTTTTCCCCTCTCCCATCAGGCAAAAGGTATAGAAGTGCAAAAACGCACACCTCCAGATTCAGTGACAGTTTTTTTCCCAGCCGTTACCAGGCAATTGAATCATCCTACCACAACCAAAGAGCAGTCCTGAACTACTATCTACCTCTTTGGTGAGCTTCGGACTATCTTTGATCGGACGTACCTGGCTTTATCTTGCACTGAACTTTATTCCCTTATCATGTTTCTATACACTGTATACGGCTCGATGGTAATCATGTATTGTTTTTTCCGCTGACTGGATAGCACGCAACAAAATCTTTTCACTGCACCTCGGTAAACGTGACAATAAACTAAACTGAACTGAGCAGATCATTAAAAACTAATGGTATGTTTAACATAGAACATAGAACAGTACAGCACAGAAACGGGGCCTTCGACCCAAAATGTTTTTGCTGAACAAGACATCAAGTTGATACTAATCTGTACGTGATATATATCCCTCCATTCCCTGTACAACTATGTGCCTGTTTAATAGCCTCTTAAATGCCACTATCGTATCTGCCTCCATTACATTTCAAAAATCAATAGGATTTGAAGTAAAAATTATTTTCCCACCCCAGCTAGTGAGCGGCCAATATCTTCCCCACACAACCTGATATGAAGATATGAAATTCACCCCAGGACAAGCAAATCTAATTTCCATGATGAGTGAGGTAATAATCGCCACTGTCAAAGAAACCTAAAGTTTCATCCAGAACCTATTTTGTTTGCTGCTGGCTTTTTAATCATTTTGCCTTCCACTTGCAAAGTCATAAGGAATAAGAAGAATGGTCTCGACCCTAAACATCACCCATTCCTTCTCCCCAGAGATGCTGCCTGTCCCGCTGAGTTACTCAAGCATTTTGTGTCTATCTTGGGAATATAATCAACTTATTTTCCATGTTCTCACAATCTATACACGAGAACGGAAGAACTGGAGGTAGGAGAAAGCTATAAAGACCCTCAGGCCTGTTTCACTATTCAGGAGGATATTGGGTGTTCTGATCTTGGCCTCCGTTCTAATCTCCTGCCTGTTTCTCACAACCCATTGATTTCCCTGTTGCCAAAACATTTGCCTCCCTCAGTCGGAATACATTCAGTGATTCAACCTCCACAGCTCTCTGGGTTACAGGATTGCAAAAATTCATCACGCTCGGAGGGGAGTTGATGAACTGCTACAATCTTGCTGATGAAGTGGAAGTGGCGGCGCTGGGAACGGCTGCGGCTCACTTGCAGTCCGTTTGTCTTTACTTTTTTTGTGTTGTTTTTTTTCGTTTTGTGTAGTTGCGTTTTTGGTTTTTGGGTTGTGTTTGTGTGGGGTGGGGGGTTGAAGCGGGGTTTGCTGTCTCTCCCATGGGGGGAATGCGACTTTTTTGTCGTATCCCCCCGCTCTGCCTCCGTCTGCGCTGAGGCCTAATGGCGGAGCCGGCGACCTCGGGACTCCGGAGGCAGCCTGTCAGGACTTGCCCTGGGCTCGCTCTCGTGAGGGCGGCCCAGCTCGGGGCTGGAACTGCGCTCCCGTGAGGACGGCCTGGCGAAGGGCCGAGACTCTCCCGTGAGGGGCTGTGGCACTCCCGTCGGAGTGGCCCAGCCCGAGGGTGGAACGGCGCTCCCGTCGGAGTGGCCCAGCCCGAGGGTGGAACGGCGCTCCCGTCGGAGTGGCCCAGCCCGAGGGAGGAACGGCATTCACGTGAGGGCGATCCGGCTCGGGGCTGGAACGGTGCTCCGGGGGCTGGGACGGCGTTCTGGCGGCGGTGACCTGAGTCCTGGGTTCAGCCGCGGGCCAGCGGCTGCGTATGCTGGACTGGAGGGCGGCAGCTTCGACCACCCCCGGGCCGCGGTGTTTGAGCCGGCCCGTTGCAGGGTTCGGTGAGCCGCGGGACTGTTGTGCCATCGCCCGGTGGGGAATCGCCTCGGCGCAGAGGGAGAAGAGGAGGGAAGAGACAGTAACCCTAGGATTATTTTGCCTCCACCACAGTGAGGAGGTGCTTGGTGGATACACTGTGGTGGTGTTAATTTGTGTTTACTGTTGTTTATTATTGTATGATGTATGTATGACTGCAGGCACGAAATTTCGTTCAGACCGTAAGGTCTGAATGACAATAAAGGGATTCAATTCAATTCAATTCAATGAAGTTACTCTCACAGCAGGCGGGGAAGGGAGTTCCAAGATTCAGGTCCGGCAACAATGAAAGCTTTCCAAATCAGGATGACTGAAGAAAGGTCTCGACCCGAAACGTCACCCATTCCTTCTCTACAGAGATGCTGCCTGACCCGCTGAGTTACTCCAGCAATTTGTGTCTTATCTTTGGAGATTTGGGAGGTGCGGATGGAGTAATGGAAATGACATGGTGCACACTGCCAGTGGGGTTAAATATTACAGGCACTTCATATGTTCAAAAGTTCTAGGAGCAGAATTATGCCATTTGGACCAACAAGTCCACTGTGCCATTCAATCATGGGCTGATCTATTTTTCACTTTGCAACCCCATTCTCCTGCCTTCTTTTCATAACTCCTGACGCCCTTACTAATGATGGAGCATTAGTCAAGTGGGTTGCTTTCTTCTGGATAATGATGCTCCTTAGGAGAGTTGTGGCACTGCACTTACCCATGCAATATGGAACAGAGAACATAGAGAAGTACAGCACAGGAATGGGCCCTTCAGCCCACAATGTTTGTGCTGAACATGATGCCAAGGTAAATTAATCTCATCGCCTGCACATGATCTATACTCTATTTCCTGAACTTCCGTGTGTCTATCAAAAAGATTCTTAATACCACTGTTGTATCTGCCTCCACTGTTGTATCTGCCTTCTCTGGGGTGGGTCCTGGGGCGAATTTCATATCTTCATATCAGGTTACGTGGGGAAGAAATTGGTCGCTCACTAGCTGGAGTGGGAAATCAAAAATCTGACCCACACATCTCCATTAAACTTTCCACTTCTCACCTTACAGCTATGCGCTCCATTTTGTTTAGTTTAGAGATACAGCATGGAAACAGGCCCTTCAGCCCACCGATCCGCACCAACCAGCGATCCCCGCACATTAACACCAGGCTACACACACTAGGGACAATTTACACTTATTCCAAGTATACAAACTCAAGCCAATTAACCTACAAACCTATACGTCTTTGGAGTGTGAGAGGAAACCGCAGGTCTCGGAGAAACCACGCGGTCACGGAGAGAACGTACAAACTCCATACAGACAGCACCCGTAATCGGGATCGAACAAAGGTCTTCCGAGCTGCAAGTGCTGTAAGGCAGCAACTCTACAGCTGTGCCGCCCTTGTTGGTCAATTTCCACCGATTGAGAAAGGTTCTGACTGTCTTCCATATCTATGCCTCTCATAATTTTTTATGCTTCTCTCAAGTTTCCCCTCAACCTCTGATGGTCCAGAGAAAACAATCTATGTTTATCCAATCCCTCCCTGTAGCTGAAACCCTCTAACCCAAGTACCATTCGACAAGTCTTCCCTCAACCTCTGATCTTCCAGAGATGTGGAGAGCATTCCTTTACATTCCCGACTTGTGCCTTGTGGATGGTGGAAAAGGCTTGGATAAATGACCAGTGACAGGATACCAGTTTCTACTCCTGAAACAACTGTACTTATGCAACTGATTTTATACTCATATAGTCATACAGCATTGAAACAGGCCCTTTGGCCCAATTCACCCATGGTGAACAAGATGCCCCATCTAATAAGCTGGTCCCATTTGCCCACATATGGCCCACATCCCTCTGAACCTTTCCCATCCATATATCTATCCAAGTATCTTTCAAACGCTGTTTAAGAAGGAACAGCAGATGCTGGAAAATCGAAGGTAGACAAAAGTGCTGGAGAAACTCAGCGGGTGCAGCAGCATCTATGGAACGAAGGAAATAGGCAACGTTTCGGGTCCTGGGCCTCTTCCATGGCCAGAGTGAGCACCACCGGAAATTGGAGGAGCAGCACCTCATATTGGCAGTTTGCACACTGGCGGCATAAACATTGACTTCTCCAATTTCCGGTAGCCCTTGCCATCTCCTCCCTTTCTCAGCTCTCCCTCAGCCCTCGGGCTCCTCCTCTTCCTTTCTCATTTCTTCTCCCTGCTCCCCCCTACCCTACATCAGTCTGAAGAAGGGTTTTGGCCCGAAATATTGCCTATTTCCTTCGCTCCACAGATGCTGCTGCACCTGCTGAGTTTCTCCATCACCTGTTGTGGTACCTGCATCAACCACCTCCTTTAGCAGCTTCTCTTGTTGTTATGTATGATGAATGGAGTGTCAATGATGAAGCAGCTGAAGATGGCAGACACAAGGATGTTGTGCTGCCCTAGAGATGATTTAAATGACAATCACATTCCCTCTGCCACCCCACATATACTCCTATTCTGAAACCCTGCCTCCATCTAGATATTCCCCTGAAAGGGGACCATCCTCTTAGCTCCGACCTATCACACCCCTTCAGAGTATATTACATTTCAATAAAAATCATCTTTCATTCTGAACTTGTGGCGGTGGTGAAGCCTCGCGGGTCGACCCGTGGTTGATGGTCGACGATGGCGTGGAGGACCGCCGTGAGGGGGGAGGGGAAGAACAATGGAGGACCCGGAGTGGGGGGACCGCCGTGAGGGAGGTGAGGGGAAGAACAATGGACAATGGGGAGGGGACAAAGGACAATGGGGACCTGGCGTGGGGGAACAGCTGTGAGGGGGTGGGAACAAAAGGGGGAGCCAGCGTGCTTTGTAACTTTGTCAGCGCTGTAGGTGGCCGCTATTTGTATACATTGGGCATGCAAACAAAGAATTTCACTGTGTCTTGTCACATGTGACAATAAAGTATTTCATTCCATCCAACTCTAAACTGCCTAATCTATCTTCGTAAAATAACCACTTTGGAATGAACCTCTTAATTTAGTTTAGTTTAGTTTAGAGATACAGCCTGGAAACAGCCCCTTTGGCCTACCGGGCCCGTGCCGACCAGCGATCACCCCGAACACTAGCTCTATCCTACATACCAAATCCTGACCTTACCAAAGCCAATTAACTTACAAATTTGTACGTCTTTGGAATGGGGGAGGAAACCGGAGCACCCGGAGAAAAATCACTCGTTCATGGAGAGAATGTACAAACTCCGTACAGACAGCACCCGTGTTCAGGATCGAACCTGGATCTCCGCTGATGCAAGGCAGCAGCAGCTCTACCACTGCGCCACCGTGCCATATTTAATTGGCTCCAGTGCAAACATATGCCTCATTAAATCGGGAGACCAAACTCAAAGAGTTACATTGCAATCTGTAAAGCACCACCTTGACACTGCAGGCAAATTAACTGGCTCATAAATACCAGGTTGCTCCTTGTGCTCAATCCTGGACGTATATTTGGCATTCTTCACGACCAAGACGCCAGATTGCATTATTTTATTACTCACTCAGTTATTTATCTGAAGCAATTCCATCCAGAAACAGAAGAACAAATAAAAACACAATGGCAGGAAGGATTTCAAGCAGGGAACGTAATTTACAGGAATGCTGAATAAACAAAATGTCTTGTATTGTGGTTGGTATAAATTAAATCAATTTTAAAGAAATTCAGCTGCAAAAAGCAAGAAGGTGCAACAGTGGTCTTATTACAATAACTTGGAAAGTAGCTTTAAATCATATGAAATATTTTTTTTCTCTCTCTGTGTTTTTGCTCTGGGCAATAGTGCTTTAAATATTTATAAATTCCATTATTAACCAGCAATGCTGTTAAATTGGTTTAAAGGCGTGATCACTTTGCCTTTCCACCAGTTTGCCTATCCCTGAAGCTGAAGTTAGCAAGACAAAAATCACCTGGAACATTAAACCACTTAATGAATGTACTGATTATTGAGAGGGACTTGATTCAGAGAGCCAGAGTTCTTATGTGTAGGAAGGAACTGCAGATACAGGTTTAAAACGAAGATAGACACAAAAAGCTGGAGTTAACTCAGCGGGACAGGCAGCATCTCTGGAGAGAAGGACCCTTCTTTGGTCTCGAACTGAAACGTCACCCATTCCCTCTCTCCAGAGACGCTGCCTGTCCCGTTGAGTTACTCCAGCTTTTTGTGTCTATTGCCAGAGTTCTTATGTTTCCACCTTCATTTTAAATAATTCTTACCCACATTAGAGTAAAGCTGGAAGTTATTGCTTTCACTTTTACTGCAGCTTGCTTCTGAATTTTGAGCTTTAAAATTTATTAGTATTGAACTCCTTTGTTTAGTTTATAGCCACATGTACTGAGCGGAGGCCGTCGTGGTGATTGCGGAGGCCTCAATGGGTGAACAATAGGACGAGGACTGGACTTTGTTGCCTTCCCTCACAGTGGGAACCATTGTGGGGGGATGTGTTTATGTTCAATGTTAAATTCTTTAATGTTGTGTTTTATTTTTATTGGTGTGCTGCAAATGGCAACTCAAATTTCACTACACCATTGGTGTATACGACAATAAATGTTCTTTGTCCTTTGAGTTACAGCAAAGAGCTTTTGTTGCATACTAACCAGTCAGTGGATTGTGTTGCAGATGTAAGCCCTACAAAACAGAACAATCCTGCCACCGTATACTACAATTTTTAATTCTAAACATTTCCAGGCAAAATGCTAGAAATTGAAATGGTAGAAATGCAAATCAACGTTGCAGAGGTTGTTTACCAGAATGATGCGTTGATTGGATGGTATTTAGCTACAGGGAGTGGTTGGACAGACTTGGATATTTTTTTCTTTGATGGGAGACCTGATAAAGTATATAATGTAAGGTACACAAAATTGCTGGAGAAACTCAGCGGGTGCAGCAGCATCTATGGAGTGAAGGAAATAGGTGACGTTTCGGGCCGAAACCCTACTTCAGACTGATGGGGGGTGGGGGGGAGAAGGAAGGAAAAGGGGAGGAGGAGGAGCCCGAGGGCGGGCGGATGGGATGGTGGGAGGAGACAGCTAGAGGGTTAAGGAAGGGGCGGAGACAGCAAGGGCTAGCAAAATTGGGAGAATTCAATGTCCACCCACCTGCCTTCCTCTGGCCCCAACTCCCACCCCTGCCGGGTGTTCACCATCCCCTCCGACCTCCCCCTCTCCCACACCCAACGGTCTGTCCTCAGCAGAGGTCTCACCTTTGTCCCCCTCCGTCCCCATCTCAATGAGTTCCGCGCCCACCATGACTTGGAGCGCTTCTACCGTCGTCTCCGCCTCACAGCGCACTTCCATGGGAAGGAGTCCTCGCCCCCCAATGATGACCCTTTTTCCCGTCTCCAACGCACCCCCTCCTCATGGAACCCCTCTCGTAAAGTCCCGGCTCTGGAACTCTTTATCCAGAACTGCCGCCGCGACGTCAACCGCCTCAACTTCTCCACTCCCCTGTCTCACTCTAATCTTTCCCCCTCTGAACACACTGCCATTGAATCACTCTGCAAAAACCCAGATTGGGTCATCAAACCAGCCGACAAGGGAGGTGCCGTGGTAGTCTGGCGCGTCGATCTCTACAAAGCTGAGGCCACGCGCCAACTCTCGGACCCCGTTGAGTTACCCCAGCATTTTGTGTCTATCTTCTATGCTTTTCTATGTTCTATGCACCAATTCATTTGTTTAGTTTTCTACCTGAAGTTTCACAGGCATGCAAACATACAACCTCATCAACCTGGAGACAACCGTCTGAGGAAGGGCCTCGAAACGTCAGAGGTGCTACCTGTCCCGCTGAGTAAAGGGGCTGTCCCACTGTGGCGACCTAATTCCCGAGTTCAGAAGAGTGCCTTCGACCTTCAAGCTCGAGGTCACTCGCCTGGAAAACCTCGAGCTGGATCGACCGTCCACGTTGAAACCGCGAGCTGGATCGACCGACCGCGCACACACACACACACACAAACACATTGCAAAGGCGGGGGCCAGGGAAAGCGGGGGAGCGCTGTCTGAAATTCACACCCTAGATGAAGAGGAAGGTAAACTGCTGCCGCAGTGTACGGTAAGTCATTTAGAGTGTGCGGGGGGGGGGGGGGGTGGAGGAGAAGTGAAGGGGAGAGAGGGGGAGAGAGGGGGGAGAGGAGAGAATGGGGGGGAGAAGGTGGGGGGGGAGTAGGAGTGGCGACACTTTTAAGAAGTTTAATAAAGTTTAGCGGGCATAGATACATAGAAAATAGGTGCAGGAGTAGGCCATTCGGCCCTTCGAGCCTGCACCGCCATTCAATATGATCATGGCTGATCATCCAACTCAGTATCCCGTACCTGCCTTCTCTCCATACCCCCTGATCCCTTTAGCCACAAGGGCCACATCTAACTCCCTCTTAAATATAGCCAATGAACTGGCCTCAACTACCCTCTGTGGCAGAGAGTTCCAGAGATTCACCACTCTCTGTGTGAAAAAAGTTTCTTCACATCTCGGTCCTAAAGGATTTCCCCCTTATCCTTAAGCTGTGACCCCTTGTCCTGGACTTCCCCAACATCGGGAACAATCTTCCTGCATCTAGCCTGTGTGGCTTGTCGGACCTCTGACACCCACGCAGGCCCGTTCGCCCTCTGGCATTCACGCGGGTCCATCTTCGTCTGACCTCCAGCACCCTCCGCCAGCCCTTTTGTACGTTTCTATAAGATCCCCTCTCAATCTCCTAAATTCTAGCGAGTATAAGCCAAGTCATCCAGTCTTTCTTCATATGAAAGTCCTGACATCCCAGGAATCAGTCTGGTGAACCTTCTCTGCACTCCCTCTATGGCTATAATGTCCTTCCTCAGATTTGGAGACCAAAACTGTACGCAATACTCCAGGTGTGGTCTCACCAAGACCCTGTACAACTGCAGTAGAACCTCCCTGCTCCTATACTCAAATACTTTTGCTATGAAAGCTAACATACCATTCGCTTTCTTCACTGCCTGCTGCACCTGCATGCCTACTTTCAATGACTGGTGTACCATGACACCCAGGTCTCGCTGCATCTCCCCTTTTCCTAATCGGCCACCATTTAGATAATAGTCTGCTTTCCTGTTTTTGCCACCAAAATTTATCCACATTATACTGCATCTGCCAAACATTTGCCCACTCACCCAGCCTATCCAAGTCACCTTGCAGTCTCCTAGCATCCTCCTCACAGCTAACACTGCCCCCCAGCTTAGTGTCATCCGCAAACTTGGAGATGTTGCCTTCAATTCCCTCATCCAGATCATTAATATAAATTGTAAATAGCTGGGGTCCCAGCACTGAGCCTTGCGGTACCCCACTAGTCACTGCCTGCCATTGTGAAAAGGACCCGTTTACTCCTACTCTTTGCTTCCTGTTTGCCAGCCAGTTTTCTATCCACATCAATACTGAACCCCCAATACCATGTGCTTTAAGTTTGTATACTAATCTCTTATGTGGGACCTTGTCGAAAGCCTTCTGAAAGTCCAGATACAACACATCCACTGGTTCTCCCCTATCCACTCTACTAGTTACATCCTCGAAAAATTCTATAAGATTCGTCAGACATGATTTACCTTTCGTAAATCCATGCTGACTTTGTCCAATGATTTCACCACTTTCCAAATGTGCTGCTATCCCATCTTTAATAACTGACTCTAGCAGTTTCCCCACTACCGATGTTAGACTAACTGGTCTGTAATTCCCCGTTTTCTCTCTCCCTCCCTTCTTAAAAAGTGGGGTTACGTTTGCTACCATCCAATCCTCAGGAACTACTCCAGAATCTAAAGAGTTTTGAAAAATTATCACTAATGCATCCACTATTTCTGGAGCTACTTCCTTAAGTACTCTGGGATGCAGCCTATCTGGCCCTGGTTATTTATCCGCCTTTAATCCATTCAATTTACCCAACACCACTTCCCGACTAACTTGGAATTCACTCAGTTCCTCTATCTCCTTTGACCTGCGGTCCCCTGCTATTTCCGGCAGATTATTTATGTCTTCCTTAGTGAAGACGGAACCAAAGTAGTTATTCAATTGGTCCGCCATATCCTTGTTCCCCATGATCAACTCACCTGTTTCTGACTGCAAGGGACCTACATTTGTTTTAACTAATCTCTTTCTCTTCACATATCTATAAAAACTTTTGCAGTCAGTTTTTATGTTCCCTGCCAGTTTTCTTTCATAATCTATTTTCACTTTCCTAATTAAGCCCTTTGTCCTCCTCTGCTGGTCTCTGAATTTCTCCTAGTCCTCTGGTATGCTGCTTTTTCTGGCTAATTTGTACGCATCATATTTTGCTTTGATACCATCCCTGATTTCCCTTGTTATCCACGGATGCACTACCTTCCCTGATTTATTCTTTTGCCAAACTGGTATGAACAATTTTTGTAGTTCATCCATGCAGTCTTTAAATACCTTCCATTGCATTTTACCTACCGGTCGGTTTTCCCTGGTCCTGAAAACTCCAATGAGCCTATTAAAATGCCCGGTCAGCGAAGGAGATGGCCTATGGCTGCCCTCGACAGCCTGTAACTAAATAGTGACCCCACTCCACTGCACTACGAGTCAAAAAGAACCATGCCGACCAAATTTTACTCGCGGAAAATTTTTCAACAAGCTGAAAAAATTTCCGCGACCTTGCTGAGGCCACGAGTATTCGGGATCTTCCCTCGAGCATGAAGGAGAGTTCCAGTGACCTCATAGGACCTCCTAGGACCATGTGTCGACCATGCTGCGAGTTTGACTCGAGGGCAGACTCGTCTAAACTCACAGATTTGGTCACGGCAGTGGTACAGTACAGCCCCTTTACCCAAGCATTTTGTGTCTATCTTCGGTTTAAACCAGCAACTGCAGTTCCTTCCGACACGGTAGACATTTGAATTTACTGTACCTAATTGCACACACCTCTCATTCTGTTCAGGCATCAACCATAAAAAACGGAACTGTTTACGATCTGACATATAAAAATGCTTCCTGGTCTAGGATTGAAAAGCTAATTCCCGGTCGGCTAGAATGTGTGCACTGCAATAGTAAAGTGTGACTTTAGTGTTTTATCAGCTGATAGCCTAAATCATATTGCAACAGAGAAATGGATGCAATTGTTTTGAACTCCCTTTTTGCTTGGCCCATTTATTTAAGGATTGATTAACAATGATGAAGGTATTGCACTAATCACTCCTTCAAATTATTTCCCTCCTAGTGAGGCCAACACAATTTTTGACCTTGCCACATCTCTCAGCAAATTATTCATACATCTTGGCTACAAATCTCTGTAGCTGTTTTCACTGTGGATTAAGTGTCAATATAGATTTAATACCGGGGAGTAATTTACCTCGAGCAGTGTGCTGAACTGGAAAGGGATGTGGATAGGAACATTTGAAAGGGATATGTGCCAAACGCAGGCAGGTGGAATTACTGTAGATGGGGTATCTTGGTCGTGGTGGACAAGTTGGGATGAAGGGCCTGTGCTATAAGACACTATAGCTATAATTATACTCAATCTATTCATATTTTGTTTGTAGAGTCAGAGAGTCATACAGCTTGGAAACAGGCCCTTCGGCCCAACTTGGTTGGATAGGAGCTGGTTCCTGCAACCACATCTTCCATTAAAAAACTATTTTAATTGCTCAGTGTGGCACTACCGATGACATTGCTTCCCTCCCAGACGGGCAACAGCAATCGAGGCACAAGAATAAAACCGTCTGGACGTTCTCCGTCTCGTCACACACAAACATAACCTTGGAAATAGGTCCCCACGTACTTCATCATCATTGTCTAAATACTTCACTCCACTTGGTAGCACTGCAGGAGTGCCAAACGACATCAAGCTCACCACATTAATTGTTCTTGCAAAGTTCAAATCAAATCAATCCAAGTAATGAATAGAAGGAGCAGAATTAGATCATTTGGTCCATCGAGTCTACTCCGCCAGTGAAATCATGGCTGATCTGTCTTTCCCTCTCAACCCCATGCACCCTGTCTTCTCCCCATAACCCCTGACACCACCCTCTAACTAAAGAACTTCCTCCTCACCTCCTTTCTAAAGGAACTTTCTTTTATTTTGAAGCGATGCCCTCTGGTCCTAGACTCTTCCACATGTGGAAACATCCTCTCCACATTCACTCTATCCAAGCTCTTTATTATTTGGTAAGTTTCAATGAGCCCCCCCCCCATCCTTCTAAACTCCAGCGAGTGTAGGCCCAGTGCCGTTCAACGCTCATCATGTGTTAACCTAATCATTCCTGGGATCATTCTTGTAAACCTCGTCTGGACCCTCTCCAAAGCCAGCAAACACGTCCTCAGATAGGCGGCCCAGAACTGTTCATAATACTCCAAATGCAGTCTGATCAGTGCCTAAAAATGCCTCAGCATTGCATCCCTGTTTTTATACTCTAGTCCTCTCGAAAAATAACGTTAACATTGCATTTGCCTTCCTTACTACCAATATTGCATTTCTTGCCACCAATAAAGTTTTTTAGTTTCAGGGATTATGAGGAGAAGGCAGGAGAATGAGGTTGAGGGGGAATGATGGATTAGCCATGGTTGAATGGCAGAATAGACCTGATGGGCCGAATGGCCTAATTCTGCTTGTAGAACTACTTATGAACATAAAGTTGAGTTTATTATCCAGTTGGACGACAATGAATGCTGGCCTTGCTCGTGACACCCAGATCCTTTGAAAAAGTACGGGAAAAAACTCTTTAATTATGTAAATACAACTGGGAAAATCATAAGATTCAGGAGCAAAATACTATATAGAATCTGGGAGTGGTGATCACCAGCATGTGTGAGACCAAACAACAAAGCCGACCAATTTGGGTGGCACAGTGGCGCAGCGGTAGAGTTGCTGCCTTACAGGGCCAGGGACACGGGTTCGATCCTGACTACAGGTGCTTGTCTGTGCGGAGTTTGTACGTTCTCCCCATGACGGCGTGGGTTTTCTCCGAGATCTTTGGTTTCCTCCCACACTCCAAAGACATACAGGTTTGTAGGTTAATTGGCTTGGTATAAATGTTAATTGTCCCTAGTGTGTGTAGAATAGTGTTAGTGTGCGGGGATCACTGGTTGGCGTGGACTCGGACTCGAAGGGTTTGTTTCTGCGCTGTATCTCTAAACTAAACTAAAATAAAATCTTTACCAGATTAAATACTTTAGGAGGTTAAACGGTTAATTAAAATAGCTGTCTGTAACTGCTGCAGTGTTTCATGAATGCATTCAATCACCATCTTCGCAGGATTGCAAATAAATGCCCCTCTGGCCAAGGACACCCAGATCCCATAAAATGATTTTTGGAAAAAAATCATGACTCAATTCTGCTTATTGAATCCTTCAGGCAGGTAAATATACCATTGTCGTTAATTTTGCTGTCGGAGAGGGTTCAGAGGAGGTTTACGAGAATGATCCCAGGGATGATTGGGTTCTCAGATGATGAGCGTTTGACGGCACTGAGTTTGCACTCGCTGGAGTTTAGAAGAATGAGGGGGGACCTCATTAAAACGTACAGAAAAGTGAAAGGCCTGGATAGAATGAATGTGGAGAGGATGTTTCCACTAGTGGGAGAGTCTAGGACCAGAGCCCAAAGCCTCAGAATAAAAGGATGCACCTTCAGAAATGAGGAGGAATTTCTTCAGTCAGAGGGTGGTGAATCTGTGGAATTAATTGCCACAGACGGCTGTGGAGGCCAAGTCATTGGATATATTTAAGGCAGAGATTGATAGATTCTTGATTAGTACGGGCGTCAGGGGTTATGGGGAAAAGGCAGGAAAATGGGGTTGAGAGGGAGAGATAGATCAGCCATGATTGAATGCAGGAATAGATTTGATGGTGTAATTCTGCTCCTCTGACTTATGAATTTACGAACTATGCGTAAATGTACTAGCTTTCCGAACAAAAAATATTTTCTCAAATTTACCCCCACATTTTTCAAAAGGTTATCTTACTTGGATATAGATATAGATCGATTGTTCTTGCCACAACACTCAGTTTTACCAGATGATTTTGTGTCAGCAGGATATGATAGAGCAGCAGCCAAGGGAACTTGTATTGAACACTACGTAGACAAAGGAGGGGCTAGACTGTTGGAATAGAATTTCTGGAATCAAACGGGGAAAGTTGTCAATGCCAGCAAGGCTAACGTTGAAACGGTGCGGCACGGTGGTGCAGCGGTAGAACGACTGCCTTACACCGTCAGAGACCCAGACTCCAAAGACGTGTAAGTTTGTAGGCGAATTGGCTTGGTATAATTGTAAATTGTCCCTAGTGTGCGGAGGATAGCACTAGTGTGCGGGGATCGCTGGTCATAGAAACATAGGAAATAGGTGCTGGAGTAGGCTATACAGCCCGCACCACCATTCAATATGATCATAGCTGATCATCCAATATCAGTATTTAATAAGGAATTGCAGATGCTGGAAAATCAAAGGTACACAAAAATGCTGGAGAAACTCAGCGGGTGCAGCAGCATCTATGGAGCGAAGATAGGCAATATTTCAGGCTGAAACCCTACTTCAGACTGAGTCTGAAGAAGGGTTTCGGCACAAAACGTTACCTATCTCCTTCGCTCCATAGATGCTGCTGCACCCGCTGAGTTTCTCCAGCATTTTTGTGTACATCCAATATCAGTATCCTGTTCCTGCTTTTTCCCCATATCCCTTGATTCCGTTAGAGCCCTAAGGCTATAGCTAATTTTCTCTTGGGTCGGTGCGGGCTCGGTGGGTCATCTCTAAACTAAACTAAAGTAAACTCAATTTCAATGGGTTGCTGTCTTTACTTGAAGTAATCTGTGTGATGAATGTAATCCTTCAGTTCTCTAAAGTAGGATGTCCGTGGGTTCTGAACCAGCGACTTATAAAGGAATGGTGGTGTATGCTTGCAGGTCAAGGTTGTGAAGGGGTTGCAGGGGAGTTGAAAGTGATTGCGTTCCCTAGTTCCTGCTGCCTTTGTCTTTCTAGCTGGCAGAGGTCATGGATTTGAAAGGCGTTGTTGAGGAAGCTTTGACAAGTGTAGGAGCATTGAATAAGAATGAGGTTAACTGTCCAACTACATCATGATGTGTGCCTCAAAGTGTTGGAGATTTTATAGCAGGATGAGTCAGACTCAGAAGTTTAGTTTAGTTTTGTTTAGAGATACAGCACGGAAACAGGCCCCCGTACACTAACGCACTATCCTATGCACTCGGAACAATTTACAATCTTTACTGAAGCCAATGAACCTACAAAGCTGTACGCATTTTTGAAAGTGGGAGGAAACCGGAGCACCTGAGGAAAACCCACGCGGTCATGGGGAGAACGTACAAACTCCAAACAGACAGCACCCGAAGTCAGGATCGAACCTGGGTCTCTGGTGCTCTAATGCAGCAACTCTACCACTGTGCCGTGTGGTATGGGCACCCTGGCAAACTGGCTCAGCCTGCCGCCCATCGATCTGTGGTGGACACGGATGGGCAATATTTCTGGTTGAGATCTACAGGTTGGTTAGCTTTATCATATGTCATGGGGAGATTGTGAATAGCTGTTACTTAGGATGTTAGAGTGGGACACAGAAAAATGGAAGATAGTCAAGGGAGAGTCAGCACAGATACATGAATTGGAAATCATGCTTGATTACTTTATCAGCTTTGAGTTGGAAGCACTATGGAAATAGGGAAACGGTGGATATACTTAGATTTCCAAAGGGCATTTGATTATAATCATAGAGTGATACAATGTGGAAACAGGCCCTTCGGCCAAACTTGCCCACACCGGCCAACATGTCCCAGCTACATTAGTCCCACCTGCCTGCGTTTGGTCTATATCCCTCCAAACCTGTCCTATCCATCCATGTGCCTGTCTCACTGCTTCTTAAATAGTCCCTGCCCTCTCAACCTCTCCCTATAGCTCAGACACTAGTCCTGGCAACATCCTCATCAATCTGATAAGATTTTAAAGGATTTGATGTCCTGCCAAGGTTATTGCAGAAAATTAAAGCTTGATGTGGATGAGGTAACGTCTGGGAACGGAGAAAAGATTGTCTGTTTGGTTTAGTTTAGAAACACAGTGTGGAAACAGGCCCTTCGGCCCACCGAGTCCGTGCTGGCCAGCGATCATCCGTACACTAACACAATCCTACACACTAGGGACAATTTACAGAGATCAATTATGCTACAAACCTGCACTTCCTTGGAATACGGGAGGAATCCAGAGCACCCAAAGAAAACCCGTGAAGTTACAGGGAGAAGGTAGAGACAGCATCCGTAGTCAGGATGGAACCTGGGCAAATTTACTACTGCACCACCTTGCCGCCCCCTCTGTCAGCATAAATGGACCTTCGTGTTCCTGGCGAGATGCAATAGGTAGTACGCTACATTGGCGAGACCAAGCACAGGCTCGGCAATCGTTTCGCTGAACACCTCCACTCAGTCCGTCTTAACCTACCTGATCTCCCGGTGGCTCAGCACTTCAACTCCCCCTCCCATTCCCAATCTGACCATTCTGTCCTGGGTCTCCTCCATTGTCAGAGTGAGGCCCAGCGCAAATTGGAGGAACAGCGCCTCATATTTCGCTTGGGCAGTTTACACCCCAGTGGTATAAACATTGACTTCTCTAACTTCAGGTAGCCCTTGCTTTCCCTCTCTCTCCATCCCCTCCCCCTTCCCAGTTCTTCCACTAGTTTTACTGTCTCTGCCTACATTCTATCCATGTCCCGCCCACTTGGCCTACTCCTGCACCTATTTTCCATGTTTCTATGTTTATTAGCCTCACGACTGAGCGGGCAAAGATTTGGCAAATGGAGTTTGTGGGGAAAATATAAATTATTATTATAAATATAATAATCCACTTTGGCAAGGAAACAAGAACCATACTTTTAAAATAGTGCGGTTAGAGTGTGCAGGAAGGAACTGCAGGCGCTGGTTTACACTGAAAACAGACACAAAATGCTGGAGTAACTCAGCGGGACAGGCAGCATCTGGAGAAAAGGAATAGGTGACGTTTCAGGTGGAGAAGGGTCTGAAGAAGGGTCTTTATTTCCCTTTTCCTTTTCTAATCCTGTTCTCCAGAGATGCTGCCCGACCCGCTGAGTTATTCCAGCTTTTTGTGTCTATATTTGGTACTGCATGCGTACTGGTCTCCTTATTAAAGGAAGGACTTAATTGTTTGTAAGTAGTGTAGAGAAGGTATGCAAGATTATTATCTGTTATCTTGAAGTCATAAGGAATAGGAGTAGAATTAGGCCATTTGACCCATCAAGTCTACTCTGCCATTCATTCATGGCTGATCTATCTCTCCTTCCTAACCCCATTCTCCTACTTTCTCTCCATAACCCCTGACACCTGTACTGATCAAGAATCATGTGAGGTTGTTCAGGATAGGTTGTATCCACTGGAGTTTAGCCGAGTGAGAGATGGCATGCTTTGAAACAGTATCTTGAGGGGTTTTGGCAGTGTCACTATGACAGGTATGTTTTCTTTTGTGGGAGAATCTAGAATGAGTTGCTGTTTCAAAATAAAGGATTGTCCAGTTAAAACTCAGAGATTAGGTGAGATTATTACTTTCTGAGGGTCATGAGACTTTGGAATCCTATTTCCACTGACCTTTGAAGAGGAAAGTCTTTGAACATTTCTAAGGCCAGGGAAGAAAGAAACCTGAATATGGATGGGATGAAAGTTCAGTGCAGGTAAGTGGGAAGGTAAAGTTGAGGTTACAGTCAGACCAGTCTTGATCAAACCACCCCCTCTTGTTCCTGAGTTGTATCTTGGTATATATGGATGGAGGCCTGGATAGAGCTGATGTGGAGAGGATGTTTCCACTGGTGGCTGAGTCCAGGAGCAGACATCATAGCCTTAGAATTAAAGGACATTCCTTTGGGAAGAAGGTGAGGAGAAATATCTTTAGTCAGAGGGTGGTGAATCTGCGGAATTCATTGCCACAGAAAGCTACGGAGGCCATCAATGGATATTTTTAAGGCAGAAATAGATAGATTATTGATTAGTATGGGTGTCAGGGGTTATGGGGAAAAGGCAGGTAAATGGGGTTAGTGGCGAGAGATAGATCAGCCATAATTGAATGGCGGAGTAGACTTGATGGGCCGAATGGCCTAAATCTGCTCCTATCACTTATGCACCTGTATATGTTTGTGTGACCTGTCTTGCTAGGTCAGTATTCTTCCTTTAGCTGGCAACCACTAGGAGTTCCCTCGATATCCAGCTGTAAGCTAATATGTTTGTAACTTTGATACCAGAACATGACATCCAGATCTCATACCCAAACAGCTCTTGACTAGCTGTCAAAGCAAAAACACAGTTCTCTATTTTTACCTCACTTGCTTATTCCAGGCTGCAATGAGATGTTTTGTAACATCGCCTGAAGGTCCATCCATTCCTACATTCGCCAGACCACCAATGCCATCTTTAGGATGGTGAGGGAATTCATCTAATGTTGATGTTCATTAGTTCACAAGTGATAGGAGCAGAATTAGCCTATTCTGCCCATCAAGTCTACTCCGCCATTCAATCACGACTGATCTATCTTTCCCTCTCAGCCCCATTCTCCTGCCTTCTGCCCATCGACACCCGTACTAATCAAGAATCTATCTATTTCAATCTTAAAAATATCCATTGACATGGCTTTCACATCCGTCTGTGGCAGTGTATTCCACAGATTCACCACTCTCTGACTAAAGAAATTCCTCCTCATCTATTTTCTGAAGGCACATCATTTAATTCTGAGGCTATGACCTCTGGTCCTAGACTCTCCCCCTAATGCAATGTGTTTCCACAGGTATCAAAAATGTGCTTCTTTAAACTGACAGTTACCCAAACTGACAGAGCCTCACTTCAACATGTTGGCCTTTCCCGGGAAACATCACATTTCTCACCAGAACTGGATCAACCGGTGACAGGGCCTGAATTTCTGCCCGCACTTGGACATACACCACTTGGACGTGATGAAGGAAAGTAACTCCTTGTCTTGACAAAAGCTTAGTTCTGCATTGGGTACCAGTGCCTCAGGTTAAACAACCCAATTAAATCATGTAGATGCATCAGATAGTTAGTTCATTTACGCAGTGGCCCAGCAGTAGAGTTGCTTCCTTGAAGTGCCGGCTTAGACCCTGACTATGTGTGCTGTCTGTAAGGAGTTTGTACGTTCTCCCTGCGACCGCGTGGGTTTTCTCTGAGTGCTCCGGTTTCCTCCCACACTCCAAAGACGTGCAAGTTGGTGGGTTAGAAACATAGAAACATAGAAAATAGGTGCAGGAGTAGGCCATTTGGCCCTTCGAGCCTGCACCGCCATTCAATATGATCATGGCTGATCATCCAACTCAGTATCCTGTACCTGCCTTCTCTCCATACCCCCTGATCCCTTTAGCCACAAGGGCTACATCTAACTCCCTCTTAAATATAGTCAATGAACTGGCCTCAACTACCTTCTGTGGCAGAGAATTCCACAGATTCACCACTCACTGTGTAAAAAAAAAGGCTTCCGTAAAATTAATTGGCTTCCATAAAATTGTTCCTAGTGTGTAGGATAGAACTAGTGTACAGGGGTGATTGTTGGTTGGCACGGAGTCGATGGGCCGAAGGGCCTCTTTCCATGCTGTTTCTCTAAACCAAACCAAACTAAAGTTTAGTTTATTGACAGTGCAAAGTTTTTTGACGCGTGCTATCCAGTCAGCGGAAAGACTACACATGATTATAATCAAGCTGTCCACAGTGTACAGATACAGGATAAAGGGAATAACGTTTAGTGTAATATAAAGTCCAGTAAAGTCCAAATAAAGATAGACCACGGGTGCCGTCTGTACGAGAGTTTGTACGTTCTCCCCGTGACCTGCGTGGGTTTTCTCCAGGTACTTCGGTTTCCTCCCACGTTCTAAAGACGTACAGGTTTGTAGGTTAATTGGCTCCGGTAAAATGATAAATTATCCCTAGTGTGTAGGATTGTGCGAGTGAACGGGGCGACCACTGGTCGGCAGATTGAAGGGCCTTCCTCGTTGTGTCTTTAAAGTCTAAAGTGTAAAGACCCATTTTTTATCACTTTTTAGCCTCCTTTCTAAAGGCACATCGTTTAATTCTGAGGCTATGACCTCTGAGAAACCATTGGAGAGTTGCCAAAATGAGGATTATTGTAAGGATTATTCTTATTGTTTTGGTGTGCGCATACTGGGACTGATAAGCTTTAATCTTGAGTTAATGGTTTCTCAGCATCACAGTTGCAGGTGTTTTAAATTATTGATCACATCCAATGGAGCATCTAAATAGGAACAGGGAAATCTTTTAATGTCCTTCAAGCCTGACTGTAAAATGAGCTGAAGGTTTATTTCTTCAACAACAGTTGCAGCCGTTGGTTTAGAGATGAGAAGGGCTTCGCTCATCGGAATATATGTCTGGCCTCACTGATCCACTCCCTATGTGTTTACCTGCACCTCCTCCCTCATCTATTGCATCCGCTGCTCTAGGTGTCAGCTGCCCTACATCGTTGAGACCAAGCGTAGGCCTGGCGATCGTTTCGCCCAACACTTCCACACAGTTCGCATTAACGAACTCGACCTCCCGGTGGCTCAGCACTTCAACTCCCCCTCCCATTCTGAATCCGACCTTTCTGTTCTGGGCCTCATTCGTAGCCAGATTGAGTCCCACCGCAAATTGTAGTTTACACCCCAGCGGTATGAACATTAACTTCTCCAATTTCAGGTGACCCTTGCTTTCTCCCTCCTTCCCCTCCCCTTCCCAGCTCTCCCACAGCCCACTGTCTCCGCTTCTTCCTTCCTTTCTTCTTCCCTCCCCCCCCCACCCAACCCCACATCAGTCTGAAGAATGGGTCTCGATCCTAAGCGTCACCTATTCCTTCGCTCCATAGACATTGCCTCACCCGCTGAGTTTCTCCAGCATTTTTGTCTACCCACTCCTTATGTAGAGTTGGTTGAGTTTTGCAAATCAAGAATGGGATGTTTGCTGTAGTTTGAGCATTACTTCTGCATACTCGTGTGATTGGAATGCATTGTTTGTGTGTGTTGTGGTGCCCTGTTTTTCCTGTTTTTAGCTACCCTGCAGAAGGGCGGAACGGTGGAGCAGCGGTACAGTTGCTGCCTTGCAGTGCCAGAGGCCCGGGTTCAATCCTGACTACTGGTGCTGTCTGTACGGAGTTTGTACGTTCTCCCTGTGGCCTGTGTAGGCTTACTCCGGGAGCTCCGCTTTAATCCCACACTCCAAAGACGTACAGGTTTGTATGTAAATTGGCTTCAGTAAAATTGTAAATTGTAAAATTAAATAGATAGTGTTAGTGTGCGGCGACCGCTGGTCGGCGTGGAATCTGTGGGCCGATGGGCCTGGTTCCGCGATGTATCTCTAAACTAATCTTAATATATTTGCATCTGCTCCCTCCCTCTTTCAGCATTTTGAAAGGATTGGTTCTAAACTAAACTAAAGATGATTGAAGGTTTCTTTGGTTAAGAGAGTCACAGACCTATACAGCACAGAAACAGGCCCTTTGGCTGAATTTGTCCATGTCAACCCAATTGCCCAACTGAGTGAGCTTCACTTGCCTGTGCCTGGCCCATATCCTTCCAAACCTTCCTTGTCCACATACTTGTTGTGTGTGGACGTCGGTCGCGTCTGGTGTGCGGTGCGACCGACGTCGCAGCGGCCTCTGCAGTCCGTCTGTCTTTATGTTCTTGTCCTGTTGAGGCTATAGTTTGTAGTGGGTTTTTGACTGTGTATTTGTGGGGGGTGGGGGGTGGGGGGCTGGGGGTGGGTGGGGGAAACTTTTAGATCTCTTCCCTGCACGGGGACCCGACCTTTTCCCTGTCGGGTCTCCGTTGTCGTTGGGGCCTAGCACCGTGGAGCGGCCTCCAACCGGAACGACCTGGGGCTCCAGTCACGGAGCCTGCGGAGCTGCGGACCTACCATCGTGGATCTGGCTGGCTTCGGAGAGCGTGGAGAGCTGTGGTGGCGCGCTGCTGCGTCCCGACTACGGTGGATGGTGACACCGGGAGCTCGCGGGTCCCCGGTGGGAGACCGCTTTGCGGGGCACCGGCAACGGCGACTTCTCCCGCCCAAATTGCAGGGTTGAAAGTGACCTGGAGCGGGGCCTTACATCGCCCGGCCCGGCTTAAACAGCCGCGGGACTTGCTAGCGCCCGCCGGGGGCTCCAACATCAAGACCCGGAGCAGGGCCTTACATCGCCCGGTGCGGCTTTAAGTGGCCGCGGGACTTTCTAGCGCCCGCCGGGGGCTTTGACTTTGACATCGGGAGAGGAATGGAGAGCAGGGGAGAGACAAGACTTTGCCTTCCATCACAGTGAGGAGGAGATTCACTGTGATGGATGTTTGTGTAAATTGTGTTGGTGTGTGTCTTGGTTCTTTTCTTGTATGACTGCAGAAACCAAATTTCGTTTGAACTTCATGTGAGGTTCAAATGACAAATAAACGGTATTGTATTGTATTGTACTTGTCCAAGCATCTTTTAAATGACATAATTGTTCTTGCTTTTACCACTTCCTCTGCCAGCTCTTTCCCGGGGGCAGAGGTGGATTCATGGGAGGTGGTCTTGGTGGGGAAGATGTTCCTCAAACTGCGAAGCATCTTGGACGACACAGCTTACCCCCTCCATGACACACTGGTCAACCTGAGGAGCACCTTCAACAATAGACTAGTTCCACCAAGATGCAGCACACAACACCACAGGAGATCCTTCTTCACTGTGGCTATCAAACTGTACAACCCTTCCCCCTTCTGTTTTGGAGTAGACTGAGACTGAGTGACTCTCCTCCCCCTTGGCAGATCAATTTCCCTCCTGGGGTAAATAAAGTCCTATCGTATCGTATTGTATATACCACTCTCTGTGTGAAAACGTTGTCCTTCGGATCCTTTTTAGATCTTTTGCCTCTCACCTTAATCCTGTGCCCTCTAATTTTAGACGCCCCTACTCTGGGTAAAAGGCCCAGAATATTATCTGTGCCCCTAAGAATATTATAAACTTCCATAAGGTCACCCTTCAGTCTCCTACGTTGCAGGGTCGATCGTCCCGACCACGGGAGAAAAGGACAAAGTGGGTAAAAGGTATTTGCCTTCCATCACTGTGGGGAATATGAGGTCACCGAAAAACAAGATGGACGTGCTGCCTGCGTTGGTGGGGACTCAGAGGGAGTGCCGTGAGTGCAGTGATCTCGGTGTTTGCGGGGACATCGCGCCCGGAGTCTAGTGCGAGTGTAGACGGCTTTCTGACTGTTCGGGCAGACAGGGACTGCAGAGAGAGTGACAGCGGTCGGGACAACTCTGGTCACATCACGGTGAAGGAGCGTGTGTGTGGCCCGGACATTGAACTGATGGCTGTGAGTCTCCGCTTATGCTGTGTGCCCGAGAGATTCTCACACGCCACTGCGGTGGCTGTTTATGTTTACATTTTTATGGAGTTTAGTATCTTGTTGCTTTTTTGGTATGACTGTATGGTGAATCAAATGTCACCGTACCTCCGTATACGTGACAATAAAGAACAATTGAACCATTGGAAAAAAGACCCAGTCTGTTCAACCTTTCCAGCTAACTCAAACCTTCCAGACCCAGTAATAGCTTTGTAAATCTTTTTTGCACTGTTCTCAGCTTATTGACATCCATCCTACAGCAGGGCGACTACAGTACTCCGAATGTGATATCCTGTACAGTTGCAAGATAATGTCCCAACTCTTGTGCTCAATTCTCCTGACCTCGAGTGCTGCAGTGTGGAATTTGCATGTTCTCCCTGTGATTGATCTGGCTGCTCCGGTTTCCTCCCACATCCCAAACAAGTGCGGGTTAATTAGCCCTCTGTAATAATGGATGGGATTTATATAGCGCCTTTCTAATACTCAAGGCGCTTTACATCGCATTATTCATTCACTCCTCAGTCACACTCGGTGGTGGTAAGCTACTTCTGTAGCCACAGCTGCCCTGGGGCAGACTGACGGAAGCGTGGCTGCCAATCTGCGCCTACGGCCCCTCCGACCACCACCAATCACTCACACACATTCACACACAGGCAAAGATGGGTGAAGTGTCTTGCCCAAGGACACAACGACAGTATGCACTCCAAGCGGGATTCGAACCGGCTACCTTCCGGTTGCCAGCCGAGCACTTAGCCCATTGTGCCATCTGTCGTCCCAATTGCGCCATCTGTCGTCCCTCTGTAAGTTGCCTCTAGTGTGTAGGGAGTGGATGAGAAAGTAGGATAACATCTAACTAGTGCGAACGGGTGATCGATGGCCGGCGTGAACTCGGTGAGCGGAAGGGCCTGTTTCCATGCTGTATCTCTGAAGCTAAACTAAACCTCTTGTCTCTTGTCTGCAAAATGTGGTTGTAGAATGAGATATTCATTTTCAGAAAATGAACCTTTTTGTATCCAAGATCAAAAGAACAGCCTTTAGATTAAATTAGATACAGTATCACAGATTAAATTTCAATGGATGTAAAGAGCATTTTATTCATTTTTATCCGGAGCAGTCAGAAAGCACCAACCATCGTTTTAGGCACTAGAGCAGGATTCTGATCAGAACATTATTTACATCTGATGCGGCAACATCCAGAGACTGCAAGAGTGGTCGCCCTCTGGCCAGTTCTGGAGACCTTCAAGTATTGCAGTAAGTGTAGAAAGAATGAACTGCAGATGCTGGTTTACACAAAAGGACATAAAGTGCTGGAGTAATTGCGTGGTACAGTTGCTGCTGTATAGCACCAGAGACCCGGGTTCGATCCTGACTGCGGATGCTGTCAGTGTGTACAGAGTTTGTAAGTTCTCCCCATGACCTGCGTGGATTTTTCCCGGGTGCTCCGGTTTCCTCTCACAAGCCAAAGTTGTACAGGTTTGTAGGTTAATTTACTTTGGTAAAGATTGTAAACTGTGTGTAGGATAGTGCTAGTGTGTGGGTCTGTTTCTGTGCTGTATCTCTAAACTAAACTAAACACAGCGGATCAGGCAGCATCTCTGGACAACATGGATAGGTAATGAAAATTCAGTCTGAAGCGGGGTCCTGACCCGGTACGTCACTTATCCATGTTCTCTAGAGATGCTGCCTGACCCGCTGATTTATTGCGGTAATTGCGCTGGGCAAGGCATCTCTCTGTTTTCTGTATCAGTTACAAGGCTGAGAAGGAGGCCAAAGATTCTGTGAACAAAGGAGAGAGTGCTGGAGGCAGCCAGCAGGTCAAGCAGCGTCTGTGGATTGAAAGTAGTTTAGTTTAGCTTAGAGATGCAACATGGAAACAGACCCTTCGTCCCACCGAGTCCACGCTGACCATCGATCACCTGTTCACGAGTTCAAAGTCCTACACGCTATGTAGGGACAATTTACAGAAGCCAATTAACCTACAAACCTGCATGTGTTTGAGATGTGGGAGGAAACCGGAGCACCCGGAGAAACCCACATGGTCACAGGGAGAACGTGCAAACTCTGCACAGACAGCACCCATAGTCAGGATCGAACCCGGGTCTTTGGCTCTGTGAGACAGCAACTCTACCGCTGCGCCACTGTGCCGCCACTATTTTGAATGTTCTTAGGCTTGTAAGATCTCGCAAAAGGTCGTTTAAGAATGTTTTCGTCTTAATGTTTTATATTTTATTCTTAATGGTTTACTGTATGTCGGGTTGTTACTTGCGAGCGGAGCACCAAGACAAATTCCTTGTATGTGTACATACTTGGCCAATAAACTTATTCATTCATCATGAGAGCATGCAAACTCGACACAGACAAGCAACCTGAGGTCATGCTTGAGCCTGGGTCTCGACCACTGTGCCACTGGGCTGCCCGCTGTGGGCGTTTCTGGTTCAGATGGCGGTGTCAGTTGGAGGGTGTGAGCTGCGCTGCGCTGCGCTGCGGGATATGTAGATACGTGAAGAACGTTGCCTTCTCTGATCATTCTGCTCCTCTCGGAAAGCACCACAAATGTCCGTGGTCATTTCTGGGACCTAGTACAGGGCGACCTTGGTGCATGGAAGCGGAGCGGGTGGCAGCAGTGGATGAGGTTGCAGAAGCTGCTGGTTGTGGAGTTGGGGCAGCTGCTACAGGCCGAGGTAGCTGCTACAGGCCGGGTGAGCGATCGCCAGCCTGCAGCAGTGGCAAGGAGCGGTGGAGGCAGTGAAATCAACCTTGTGTTGGGCCAGGCTGATCGCCACATAGTCAGTCCAGTGCCACAACACCCGGTCTTAAAGTGAGAACATAAGAAAAGCATATCTAATACACACCACTTGATTCTAAGTTGCAATAAAATGCTCGAACGTGGTGACGCAAATAGGTCGACTGGGCTTATATTCACTGGAATTTAGAAGGATGAGAGGATATCTTATAGAAACATAAAATTCTTAAGGAATTGGACAGGCTAGATGCAGGAAAAATGTTCCCGTGCTGGGGGAGTCCAGATCCAGGGGTCACCGTTTAAGAATAAGGGGTAGGATTGTCCGCATTTAGGACTGAGATGAGGAAATACTTTTTGAACCAGAGAGTTGTGAATCTGTGGAATTCTCTGCCACAGAGGGCAGTGGAGGCCGATTCACTTGATGTTTTCAAGAGAGAGTTAGATTTGGCTCTGAGGGCTAACGGAATCAAGGGATATGGGGAGAAAGTGTGAACGGGGTACGGATTTTTGATTATCAGCCATGTCCACATTGAATGCTGGCTCAAAGGGCTGAATGGCCTACTCCTGCACCTATTTTCTATTTCTATGTTTCTATGATTCTTTGTGTGCTGTCGCAGAAGTGGATCTAATGCTATCCACTGCCAATGTTGCACTCTTGGACTTGTACATGATTCTACTCATGGGATGATTAGACTGGTTAGCACGCATGACATGCGGCAACACAAGCCGATAAACAAAGCGTACGGTATGCGTGCCTTCTTTGGTTGGGGCATTGAGTATAAGAATCGGGAAGTCATGTGGCAGCTTTTAATGGACTTTGGTTAGGCTGCATTTGGAGTACTATGTACTTTTGGTTGCCCCATTACAGGAAGGATATGAAGGTGTTGGATAGGGTGCCAATAAAGTTTACCAGAACGCCGCCTGGATTAGATGGGATTAGCTATGAGGTTTCACAAGCTTGAATTGTTTTCTCCAGTGTGATATGAGGCTGAAGGGAGACCAGATAGAAGTACAGAGGGTAAAATAATGAACGGAATAAATAGGGTCGACAGTCGAAACCTTTTTCTCAAGGGAAATGCCAACAGTTAGAGGGCATAGTTTTAAGGTGAGATGGGCAAAGCTTAGAGGAGATTTGCTGGGCACGTTATCTACACAGTGAGTGGTAGATGCCTGTAATTCACTGCCAGGTATGGTGGTGGAGACACATACATTTGTGACATTTTGAAGGCTTTCACATAAGCAAATGGATAAGCGTGGAATGCAGGGACATGCATCACGTGCAGGCAAAGATGACTTTAACCTGGGATTGTGTTTGGGCCAGACATTGTGGGCTGAAGGACCTGTTCTTGCCGCTGTACTTTTCTATGTAAGCGAAGCTTTCCACTGGATCTTGATGCAAGTGACAATAATAAACTAAACTTGTAACTAAACTTCATCATGTAAATTCATCAGTGATAGGACCAGAATGAGGCCATTCAGCCCATCAAGTCTACTCTACCATTCACTCGTGGCTCTCTATCTTTCTCTCTCATAACCTGCCTTCCCTCCAAACCCCTAACACCTGTACTAATCTAATGTATTTAAATAGTTTTAACAAACTTTAAGATGTATTACGTACCATGAAAGGTACATTTTCTTTCTTTTGTTTCTTAATTTTGCTGAATGGAAATGTAATTATTCCCATACGGCAAATGTGCTGTGGAAAGCTTTTTATCGTGATGCATCCCAGCATGGTTTGGGAACAAGAAATTGCAGAGAATTGTGGACGCAGTCCAGACCATCACACAAACCAACATCCCTTCCATTGACTCATTTTAAACCTCACGTGCCTCGGCAAGGCTAGCAGCATAATCAAGGACGAGTCGCACCTTGGCCACTCCCTTTTCCCCCCTCTCCCATCAGATAAAAATATATGTGTTAAAAAGCACACCTCCAGATTCAAAGACAGTTTCTTCATAGCTGTAATCAGGCAAATGAACCAACCTACCATCAACTACAGAGCAGTCCTGAACTGTTATCTACCTCATCGGGGAACCTCGGACTATCTTTGATCTGACTTTACTGGCTTTATCGTGCACTATGTCAGGTTATTCCCTTCATCATGTATCTGTACACTGTGGATGGCTCAATTGTAGTTTAATTTAGTTTAGTTTAGAGATACAGCGCAGACACAGGCACTTTGGCCCACCGGGTCCGTGCCGACCAGCGATTCCCGCATATTAACACTATCCTACCCACACTCGGGACAATTGTTTTTACATTTACCAAGCCAATTAACCTATGACCTGTACGTCTTTGGAGTGTGTGAGGAAACCGACGATCTTGGAGAAAACTCACGCAGGTCACTGGAAGAACGTACAAACTCCATATAGACAGCACCCGTAGTCGGGATCGAACCCGTGTCTCCGCCGCTGCATTCGCTGTAAGGCAGCAACTCTACCGCTGTGCCACCGTGGTCGTCCATGCAATATGTAATCATGTATTGTCTTTCCGCTGACTGGTTAGCATGCAACAAAAGCTTTTGACTGTACCTCGGTACACGTGACGATAAACTAAACCTCAAACTCAAAGTAAACATTTTGATTATATGAGATTGCCAGCGTGCTATTCACGCCGGTGCTAAACTTGAGTTGAATGATCTACCTGCTGCGGGCACGAGGCAGACCAACTGTCCAACCGTCATATCAGTGTGAATATTGGAGCACAAAGATACAGATGCTAGAAATCCGAAACAAGAATAGAAAATGCTCGGTACAGCACCCAGCAATCAGGCGGCATCAGTGGATGAGAAACAGAGTTGACATTTTTATCAGAACAGAAAATATGTGAGAAAGGGGAAGGTTTCAGTTGTAGAGATGAGAAGCTGGAGAAAAGAAGGAATGACAAAGATATACAATATTTCTCAGAAAGGAAAAATCAAATACTAGAGAGGAGTGCTGAACTACTATCTACCTCATAGGTGACCCTCGGACTTACCTTCAGCAGCGCTGCAATTCTGCCACTGGCCGTGTGCGCGATTTTGGCGCCTTTGAGGGGGGGGGGGGGCGGGGTTAAAATGTGTTTTTTTCCTACCTTGTCCTAGAATATATTTGGTTGGAGTGCAAGCTTTTGCTGAAGAATCATTCCGACGGGCGTTCTGTGCTTTTTTTTTTTTTAATTGCCCGACAAGTTCAGCGCTGGAGTAATTTTAAAATCAGCTTCTAAAGCCGTCAACGCCGACAACGGGGACGGATTTCAGGTATGGGACAGGTAAAAGAAAGCCGTTTATTTTATGTATAAAAGTGCTCCTTAAGATGCCTTTAATTCACATTTTAAGTTGCGAAACGGTGATTTTTTCCCCATATGAACCGGCAGTATTTTTCCTGCCGATATGGGGTCTAAATTCATCGCAACCGCAACGTTCCAAATGATCGCGTTCCAGAAAAAACCCACTCGCAAGATGATTTAAATGGCCATTAATTTACAGGTATTAAACATTATATTCCTTCCATTGGCCTATAAATCCATGACAATGAGATTTAAAAATTATGTTCTATTGTGAATTCTTGTGCGAATGTTATTTGGACACTTAGGCTATTTAAAAATGTTAATCTATTCTTAAGAAATTGATAGATGTTTAGATCTAGTAATTGAATTTTGTAATTAGCTACAATTAGGTAACTAACTAATTATATGCTTTAATTTCAAGTCATCTAAGTAAGATTGTTTCATATTTGTTTCAGAATGCTTCAATCTATAATAACTGAAAATGTCTTTCAGTTCTCTTAATTTTTAAGAAAGTTATGGGCTTTTGACTGTCCTCGATCACAGCTTTTGTGTTAAGTCAATGGAAAAGCAAGAGGGAACAAGATGCTAATTTCCGAGTATGAAAATGGCCATAACTTTTTTAATACTGAAGATATGAAAGTGAATTAGGTGTCAAATTAAACTTCTTTTTATGCTTTATCTGATGGGATAAATTACAGACTTGATTTTTAAAATCTCAAAATTTTGTAAAATTGCTACTTTGATCGGACTTTACTGGCTTTACCTTGCACTAAACATCACTCCCTTATCATGTATACACTCGATTGTAATCATGTATTGTCTTTCCACTGACGAGATAGCATGAAACAAATGCTTTTCACTGTACCTCGGTACACATGACAATAAACTAAACTGAACTGAAAAGCTTCAAGGTGAGAGGGGCAAATTTTGAAGAAGATGTGCTGGGCGGGTTTTTTTACACAAGGTGGTGAATGCTTCACAAGCCTGTGTAAAATAAACTCAGTGGGTCAAGCAGCATCTGAATGGGCAGGCAATGCTTTATGTCAGGACCTTCTTCAGAATTATTGCAATTGAAGGGAGAAAGCTGGAAATGAAAGGTGGGGGTGCAAAACAAATCCTGGCAAGTGATAGATGGATGTAAAGTGGAATAGTGAAAGGCCTGGATAGAGTGGATGTGGAGAGGATTTTTCCACCAATTGGAGAGGCTAGGACCTGAGGCTACAGCCTCAGGATAAAAGGACGTACCTTTAGAAAGGAGATGAGGAGGAATTTCTTTAGTCAGAAGGTGATGAATCTGTGGAATTCTTTGCCATAGATGGCTGTGGAGGCCGTCAATGGATATTTTTAAATGCGGAGATTGGTAGGTTCTTGATTGGTAAAGGTGTCAAAGGTTATGGGGAGAAGGCAGGAGAATGGGGTTGAGAGGGAAAGATAGATCAGCCATGATTGAATGGCAGAGTAGACTTGATGGGCTGAAAGGCGTAATTCTACTCCTATGAACTTATGAAGCCAGGTTTTATGAAGCAGCAGGTATATTCCCACTCCTAAAACAATGAACTGCCAAAAAGCAAAGCAGCTCCACACTTGTATTTAAATGGGCCTCAATTATCATTCAGCTCCTGCTGATGTCATCAGGCATTTGGACTGGAAACCCTGCCCGATGTCACCATTCAGTGCTTAAAACAAATATCAATGTACGTGTCTCTTTCTCGTGTGTTTTACATAATGGTGTGGGAAGGGAACGCTTGCAACAAATCAAGATGAAAATGGTGACATTTTCAGAAATCAAGATGAAAATGGTGACATTTATAGAAATCAAGTTGAAAATGGTGACATTTATTACTGATTATTTTTTTTCAAAAAGTCAGGTTGCTGCAATTCCTGACAAATTACCTGGCAGATGCACTGCACAACACTGCTCTGTGAATATTCAGACTAATTGGAAGATATTCCAGCTGGAATCAGTGTCTTCAAGAAATACGGGGAAAGAGTAAGTTTGTGGAGAATATGTAAAGGTTATGTTGCACTGTGTTGCATCACCATCTTTTCACAACATAAGTGGAGTGCATCAACTGTGTGCTTGGTGAAAAGTATATTTAGTGTTAGTTTTAATGCCTAACAGGTCATATCTAAAAGAAAAATCATAATTTGTTGTGGAGTTGCTGCCTTACATCGCCAGAGACCTGGACTCGATTCTGACTACGGGCACTGTCTGTACAGAGTTTGTACATTCTCCCCGTGACCTGCGTAGGTTTTCTCCGGGAAGCTCCGGTTTCCTCCCACATTCTAAAGGTGTACAGGTTTGAAGGCTAATTGGCTTGGTATAATTGTAAAGTGTCCCTAGTGTGTGTAGGTCAGGGCTAGTGTGCTGGGAGCACTGGTCAGCGTGGACTCGGTGGGTCAAAGGGCCTGTTTTCGCGCTGTATCTGTAAACTAAACTGAATTCAACTACTGACGTCCATTAGGGAAAGATCAAACCGTACTTGACATCAAACCTTACTTTACATCCTCCCCTTCCCCCATTCGTAACAAGGACAGAGTCCCCCTTGTCCTCACCTTCCATCCCTTCAGCCGTCGTATACAGCATATAGTCTTCCAACATTTTTGCCACCTCCACCAACGGGATCCCACTACTAGCCACATCTTCCCATCTCCACCCCTTTCTGCTTTCCGCAGAGACAGTTCCATCCGCAACTCCCTGGTCAACTCGTCCCTTCCAACCCAAACGACCCCCTCCCCAGGTACTTTCCCCAGCAACCACAAGAGATTAAAAACCTGTCCCTTTACCTCCCCCCTCGACTCATCAACATAGAAACATAGAAAATAGGTGCAGGAGTAGGCCATTCGGCCCTTCGAGCCTGCACCGCCATTCAATATGATCATGGCTGATCATCCAACTCAGTATCCTGTACCTGCCTTCTCTCCATACCCCCTGATCCCTTTAGCCACAAGGGCCACATCTAACTCCCACTTAAATATAGCCAATGAACTGGCCTCAATTACATTCTGTGGCAGAGAATTCCAGAGATTCACCACTCTCTGTGTGAAAAATGTTTTTCTCATCTCGGTCCTAAAAGATTTCCCCTTTATCCTTAAACTGTGACCCCTTGTTCTGGACATCTCATGTTTCACTTGGGCAGCTTACAGCCCTCTCTCTCCCCCACCTAGGTCGCATTAGCTTCTTATTTTCACCCGACAAAAAGATAACAATGGCCTGTTTCTTTTATCATCATTACTTTTTTGCATCATCATTCATTCATTGTTCTTTATCTCTCTACATCATCATCTATATCTCTCCTTTCTCTTATCCCTAACCAGTCTCGTCCTGAAATGTCACCCATTCCTTAGTTTATCTTGGCATCATGTGAGGCAAAGACATCTTGTGCCCAAAGGCCTGTTCCTGTGCAATACTGTTCTATGTTCTATTTTATGAGGTTGAATTAAAACCCTTATAAGTGTCATTATGAAATTTATTTTTACAGTTGCATGGATAACAGTAGGGACTAAAAAAGATTTTGACCCCTCTGCTAATGGGAATCTGAGGGGTAACTTTTTCATACAAAGGGTGGTGGATATATGGAACAAGCTGCCAGAGGAGATAGTTGAGGCAGGGACTATCCCAATGTTTAAGAAACAGTTAGACGGGTACATGGGTAGGACAGGTATGGATGAATATGGATCAAGTGCAGGCAGGTGGGGCTAGTGTAGAGGGGACATGTTGGCCGGTGTGGGCAAGTTGGGCCGCAGGGCCTGTTTCCACACTGTATGACTCTATAACTCTACAGTTTTCCATTGTAATTCTTGATTATAACTGGACTTTTGGGCATAGGCAGGATGGTCAGGACAGATTTAGTTTAGTTTAGAGATACAGCATGGAAACAGGACTTTGGCCCATCAAATCTACACCGACCAGCGATGCCTATACACTAACACTATCCTACACACTAGAGACAACTTACAATTTTTACCGCAGCCAATTAACCTGCACGTCTTTGGAATGTGGGGGGAAACCGCAGCACCCGGAGAAAGCCCACGTGGTCACGGAGAGAATGTACAAACTCCGCACAAACACCTGTAGTCAGGATCAAACCTGGGTGCGGTCAGACAGCAACTCTACTGCTGTGGCACTATGCCGCTTCTTTAAAGTGGGGGCGGGGGACTAGCAAGCAGAGCCATTCACCACAGAGAAGAGAAAATCTGAAAACCACAGTCTATTCCAAACCAGAGGCCTGTATATACCACAAGATGGAGATGACAAAGTGAGAGATCAAGGTGAAAAATACGGTGTCCTGTGACTTTCAGCAAAGTAACATCCATGTGCAAGTCAAGAGTGTTTAATTTAATTTCCAACAGGGAACAATGAAATTCTTAACTGAACCATCCTACCAACAACTGGAGAGCAGCCCTGAGCCACTATCCACCTTATTGGAGATCTTTGATCGAACTTCACTGGATTTTATCCTGCTCTAAATGTTATTCACAATATTCCTTTTTGATGTATCTGTACACTGTGGAGGGAGCGATTATAATCATGTATAGTCATTCCTTTCACTGGTTAGCACTCAACGAGAAGCTTTTCACTGTACCTTGATATATGCGGCAATAAACTAAACTGAACTAAACTACTTGCAGCAACAGGGCAGGTATGTAAACGTAATAGTCATGAACTCCCTAGTGTTTTTTTGGCCGGGAGAAAGTCCATAGACTCTGATTTTATATTTTTATAGTAATTGAGTCATACCGCACGGAAACAGGCCCTTCGTCCCAACTTGCCCACACCAACCATCATGCCCCATCTACACTAGTCCCACCTGCCTGCGTTTGGTCCATATCCCTGCAAATCTGTCCTATCCATGTACCTGTCTAAATGTTTCTTAAAAGTTGTGATAGTGCCTGCCCCAACTACCTCCTCCAGCGGCTTATTCCATTTAACTACCACCCTTTGTGCAAAGAAATTGCTGCTCAGGTTCCCCTTAAATCTTTCCCCCTTCACCTTAAACCTAAGTCGTCTGGTTCTTGATTCCCCGACTCTGGGTAAAATACTCTGTGCATTTTCCCTATCTATTCCGCTCGTGACCTCCAGAGGTCTTATACGATCTCTATAAGATCGACCTTCATGCTCCTACACTCCAATGAATAAAGTCATCTGTCCATTTCAGCTTCTTGTGATTTTGAAAAATAAATTACTCGATCAAACGTTGCTGACAATTATTTTAATGTGTAACTGTAAAATTCTGGCCTGTTTGAAAGCACCCCAACCTGTCACCTCCATTAACCTTCTGTAGTTTTCCTATCCCAACAATATTCCCTTCCGAAGTTATAAAGTAAATGACGATGCTAGTCAACACACGGCTTTGTTCCTTCACAATAATATGTAATTTCATTTAAATGCAGTTCAAGTTCAAGGGAGTTTATTGTCATGTGTCCCTGTATAGGACAATGAAATTCTTGCTTTGCTTAAGCACACAGAAAATAGTAGGCATTTACTACGAAACAGATAAATGTGTCCATATACCATGATATAAATATATACACACATGAATAACTGGTAAAGTGCAAATAATAGAAAGTGGTTATTAATAATCAGAGTTTTGTCCGAGCCAGGTTTAATAGCCTGATGGCTGTGGGGAAGTAGCTATTCCTGAACCTGGTTGTTGCAGTCTTCAGGCTCCTTCCTGTACCTTCTACCTGAAGGTAGCAGGGAGATGAGTGTGTGGCCAGGATGGTGTGGGTCTTTGATGATACTGCCAGCCTTTTTGAGGCAGCGACTGCGATAAATCCCCTCGATGGAAGGAAGGTCAGAGCCGATGATGGACTGGGCAGTGTTTACTACTTTTTGTAGTCTTTTCCTCTCCAGGGCGCTCAAATTGCCGAACCAAGCCACGATGCAACCGGTCAGTATGCTCTCGACTGTGCACCTGTAGAAGTTAGAGAGAGTCTTCCTTGACAATCCGACTCTCCGTAATCTTCTCAGGAAGTAGAGGCGCTGATGAGCTTTTTTGATAATTGCGTTAGTGTTCTCGGACCAGGAAAGATCTTCAGAGATGTGCACGCCCAGGAATTTGAAGTTCTTGACCCTTTCAACCATCGACCCGTTGATATAAATGGGGCTGTGGGTCCCTCTCCTACTCCTTCCAAAGTCCACAATCAGTTCCTTGGTGTTGCTGGTGTTGAGGGCCAGGTTATTGCGCTGGCACCATATGGACAGTTGCTCGATCTCTCTTCTATATTCTGAGTTCCATTTGTTCCAGCTGAAGGTAACTATTACCAGCAATGTGTGTGTACCCACATCTAAATTACTATAGAATTTCAAATAGGCAGTTCATCATCACCTTTTTGAGGGCAATTAGTTCAGTTTAGTTTAGAGATACAGCACGGAAACAGGCCCTTCGGCCCACCGAAACCGTACTGACCAGTGATCATTAGCACTATCCTACACACTAGGGACAATTTACAATCTTTACCAAAGCCAATAAGCCTACAAACCTGTATGTCTTTGGAGTGTGAGAGTAAACTGAAGCACCGAGTTACATGTCAGTGGGGGCGCTGCAAGTTTTTTTTTTGTGTGTTTAAATGTATGTTTTTAATGTTTCTTTGTGTGTCTTGTGTGGGGGGTTGTGTGGGGGGGTAAGGGGGAAACCGCTTCGGTCGCCTCCTCCACGTAGAGGCAACTTTTTCCATGTCGCCTCCCCCGTACCTAACCGAGGATCGGTGCGGCCTTTCCCGGAGACGCGCCCGGGGCTTCAGCCGCGGGCACAGCGTGGACTCTCGTCGCCGAGCGGGCGAGCCCTCGCTGGGGCTCGCCGGATGGGAGCACTCCGCTCGCTGACCCGTGGCAGCCTGAAGCCGGGGTCTGCAGAGCTCCAGCCGGCGTCGGCGTCCTGGGCCTGGATCCCTCGTTGGGGACCCGGGAGGGGAAGAGCTCCGACCACCGGCCCGCGGCCAACCTTTACCGCGGGCGTGGCGTGGACTTGCCATCAGGAGCGGGGTCCATCGCCGGGGACCCCTGGAGGGGAGCTCTGACCGCCGGCCCTGCGGTGCTTTTGGCTGCAGCGCGGCGGGAACTTTAAATCTTCGACCGCCGGCCTGCGGCCTACACCAACCTGAAGCCGCGGTCTCCAGTGGAGATGCACCGTTTCAGGACCTACCTGGACTCTACTCATCTGGACACCCGCAGCGGCGCCTGCGGAGGGTTGAGGTCCCGACCACGGGGGAAATGGAGGAGAACTGGCCAAATGTTGTGCCTTCCACCACAGTGATGAATGCCGTGGTGGATGTTTATGTTAAATTCTTATTGTGTATTGTGTGTTCTTTTTCATTGCTGGCAAATTCATTTCACTTGCACTTTATGTGCAAGTGACGAATAAAACTGATTGATTGATTGATTGATTGAAAGCCCACGTGGACACGGGGAGAACTTACAAACTCCGTACAGACAGCAACCGTAGTCAGGATCGAACCGCTATAAGGCAGTAACTCTACTACTAGCACCGTGTTGGGTGTTATGGGCAATTAAAAACTGGCTCAACCTGCAAAGCCCACATCCCTTGAATGAATAATGAAAAAACAATTCTGAGATCTTTACGCAGGTCTATATTAGAAAGGAGGGAAGAAAAGATTGGAGAAGAGGTAGGAGAAGAGGTTGGAGAAGAGGTTAGCGTTTTGTCGTAGAAGGAAAATGAGCAACAGGCATTGCTTCAAGTCAAGAGTGTTTTATTGTTATATGTACCGACAACAGAACAATGAAATGTTTACTTGCAGCAGTGTAGCAGGTCAGTAAACACAATACACATAGATAATATATAATAAACAAAACAATCAATAAATTAATTTGTGTAAGTGCAAATCCTCAGTGTGGCGACTAATGACAGTCCATAGATCCACATATAATTTCCCAGGTGCTTCGAAAAAATAATGCATCCGGCAACTTATCTCCAGGAAATTATACACCTGTTTCACTTGGTAGAAGTATAGATATACGTTTTTTCATACAAGAAGCAGATAACAGTAAATAATGCTGACAGGTAACTGGAAGCATGTGGGGGAAATGGTAGATAGTGGCAGAGGTTTGTACTTCATTGTAGACACATCACAGTGTAAAAGTGCATCACCGCTCCTGAAATCACAGCGGCTGCTGTTATCTCATATGCTGAATGCGCTAATATCAAATCCCTCTCTCTGCTATTTAACAGCATTATCCTATTTGTTTTAAATTGATAAAGATCTCCTGTGAAATAATGAGAGAAATCCACTTCCTTCACATTGGGGGGTAGTTTTGAGCTTTGCAGCTAATATAAAAAGAGCATTTATTATACTTCTCTCCCACTTTACATATTTTATTGAGTATTAGTACTCAACATCACAGAGTAATTTCACAGTGATAAACAATGGACCGTGACACCATAACCAGTGATAGCGCACAACTTAATAAGCTTGTGAAATAGAATACAATGTTTAGTTAATAATGGAAAGATAACTTTAGTTTAGAGATACAGTGTAGAAACAGGCCCTTCAGCCCGCCGAGTCTGCACCGACCAGTGATCCTCGCACATTAACACTGCCCTAGGGACATTTTACATTCATACCTGTACGTCTTTGGATTGTGGGAGGAAACCGAAGATCTCGGAGAAAACCCACGTGGTCACAGGGGGAACATACAAACTCTGTGCAGTCAGCACCCGTAGTCAGGATCGAACCCGTGTCTATGGCTCTACCAGTGCACCACCGTGCCATCCACAACTTAATTCATGGCATTTTCTGACTTGTTATGATTGTAATAGTCAAACAAAGTCCCACTGCAGGTAGACACAGCAGTTTGGAGTCTTGTTCATTTCCTTCACTCCTTCTACACCCCCCCCCCCCCCCTTACAAGGCAATGTTCATTTTGAAGAAATATTTTCTCAGTTCCCAGCTGGTTGATGAAATGTTGAGTTCAGTTTATTGTCACGTGTGCCGAGATACAGAGAAATGCTTTTGTTGTGTGCTAACCAGTCAGCGGAAAGACAATACTTGATTAATTGAGTCATCCGCAGTGTAACGATACATGATGAAGGAAATAACGTGAATAATGTTTAGTGCGAGATAAAGCCAGTAAAGTCTGATCAAAGATAGTCTGAGGGTCTCCAATAAGGTAGATGGTAGGATGGTTCAGTTGCCTGATAACAGCTGGGTAGAAGCTGTCCCTTGAATCTGGAGGTGTGCGTTTTCACACTTCTATACCTTTTGCCTGATGGGAGAAGGGAGAAGAGGAATTGGCCGGGGTGCGACTAATTCTTGATTATGCTGCTGGCCTTGCCGAGGCAGCATCAGCACGAAATGTTCAACAGAGTAAAGGATTTAGTTTAGTTTGGTTTATTATTGTCATGTGTACTGAGGTACAGTGAAAAGCTTCAGTATGTGTGCAAAGAAAAGACTGTACACAAATACAATCAAGTGGCCGCAGAGCACAGATAAAGGATAACATACCATTTAATGCAAGATATAACATTGAAATCCGATGAATCTCCAAGACTGCAAACACTTGGTGAGGTACACACGAATATCACAGTAACAATCAAACATGATCACTTTACCTATTGTGGTCCATCAATGGAAACATGATTTCATAAGTAATTCATATTTTCTAGCATGAGGCAGTGAAATTAAACAGAACATCCAGGCAAGTTAAAACCATGAAACCTAATCATTCTGACTGGATATCGGAATCTTCTGTTACTGCGGAACAAGTACAGGAATTCAAAGCAGACCACTTAGTATCTGAAAGAGAAAGGCTGTCAGTATTTCCAACATTAGGTTTATGTTTCTTCTGTTGAAGTAACCCTGGCCACTCTCTCTTCACCCCTCTCCCATCAGGCAAAGGGTATAGAAGTGTGAAAACGCACACCTCCAGTTTCAGGGACAGTTTCTTCCCAGCTGTTATCAGGCAACGGAATCATCCTACCACAACCAGAGAGCAGTGCTGAACTACTATCTACCTCATTGGTGTCTCTGAGACTATCCTTAATCGGACTTTGCTGGCTTTACCTTGCACTGAATATTATTCTCTTATCATGTACATTGTATCATGTACACTGTAAATTGTTCGATCGTAATCATGTATTGTCTTTCCGCTGACTGATTATCACGCAAGAAAAGCTTTTCACTGTACCTTGGTACACATGACAATAAATTTTGAAACCTGTTTTGGGCTGTGTTTAGATTTGCATAGCTATATACAGCTTTACGAATGAAGCATGCCTCCAACGGATGTAATTAAATGACTGCACTATCTGTCTTTTTGTTTAATCCACTTTGAACATAAATAGCTCAACTGTTTGTAGTATTAGTAAAAGCAAATGTTGAGTAGAAATATAATATATAACACAAAGGTGGAAGGAATGAGGCTGCGGGTTTAAATCCATAAAATCAAATAAATCTCTAGTTAAGATCAGTACATTTTCAGTGGATATTACCAATATCAGAATTCTCCAACAATCTTGTTTTTACTCAAGACTGAAAGCACCTGATGGATATTTTTTTTTTTTAGTTTTAGTTTAAGGGACACAGTGTGGAAACAGACCCTTCGGCCCACTGAGTCCACGCCGACCATCCATCACCACATACACTAGCACTATCCAACACACTAGAGACAATATATAGGTATCTGGTGCTGTAAGGCAGCAACTCTACCTCTGCGCCACTGTGCCGCCTATAGATTGGACAAGACTGGTCCAACTAAAAGGTCAGGTCAAAAATAGCACTCAACGTACATGTCTAGTCAAATATACATTATTTACATATTGGAGGGCAAACCAGCTTATTTGTACTCTGTCAGGACTGATGTAAATCCTGATCAGCTTTATCAAAATGTTTGGAGATATTTTGCGAACTCTCAAGTGGTAGTTACATTGGTCTGAAATCTTTTTTAAACCCCATTTACCTGTTGGCTCCATGCACGATTATGACTTTTGAAAGACATTTGGACAGATATATGGGGAGGAAGGGTGTAGAGGACAATGCGCCAAGTGCAGGCAAATGAGACTAGCCCAGTATGGCAACTTGGTCAGCATGGACAAAGTGGGTTGAATGGCCTGTTACCATGCTGTAAAGCTCTCGGGCTCCAAAATTAACCAAATAACAAAATGTTAATTCGAGTCTTGTGCAAACACATTCAGAATTGTAGTTGCTCAAACTGCTATGTCTCAAGGTTACACCTAAAAGATGACATTTCACTCTGTTGGAATCAAAGATCATATGATCTTTGGTTAGAATGGTCTCTGTGGAATTAAACTACTTTTATACAGATGGGGGTTGGCTTTCAGCCTGTTTGTGCTCATTTTAGTAGAATGGGTTCATCATTCATTACAAATGATCAGGGAGTTTAAAACATAAAGGAATTATATCCCAAACCACTTATGCCTTTGTTCCCCATGATCTTCTACTCTAGTTCAAGACTTAATTTACTCAAGCAAAGTCACAGCCTCAAATCATGCCATGTTCGCTGACATAATTGTGAGATTCCCCGTATCTATTCTGATAGAGAGATTCTTGATTAGTTCTGGTGTCAGAGGTTATGGGGAGAAGGCAGGAGAATTGGGTTAGGAGGGAGAGATAGATCAGCCATGATTGAATGGCGGGGTAAACTTGATGGGCCGAATGGCCTAATTCTATTCCTATCACTTATGACATACTAGACCTTTCAAATTGCATTAATTTTCTTGTGCACAGTGGTACTAATAGGAACATTTTTTCTTTAAAGTTTTCTTATTAAAATGCATTTAATTTATTAGCAATGCACCTAGTATAAGACTTTTTAAACTAATGTTGTTTAATTTTTTTAAAGGACTGCTCACAATGACTGGACTCGCTGACTTTCAATGCTTATTTTTCATCATGAACTTATTTTCGATTGCAGTTAAAATATTATTCAGTTACCATTCGTAAATACCTTGAAGAATATGTTTTAATAGAATGAGAAACAAGTGCACCTGACCAATTGCAGTGATTATTGTAACCTTTTACATTTGTAGTACACAAATACATTTTAAACCAAACCTTGTAGCCTAGCCTGATTTCATATGTGCCAAATAACCTATCCACATAGTTGATTTGACATTGGTTATTTTCTCATTAAGAAAGCCAGGCTTGGTCTTAATCATTGGTACACTGGACCTTTTGAGTGGGGTGATTTGAAAACATACAGCAATGAAGTAAATGAACTAAACTTTAGTTCTCAGATAAGATAAAATTGGATAACAAGCTTCTTTGCTGCACACAAAGTAATACCATATTTAAAGCCCAAGACCTATCCTAATGTGGGTCTACTTCTGTTGGTTTAAATGTACCCAACATAAGTTTTTCTCTCCTGGTTTTTCCACTTTGCTCCTTGGTTACTCTTCTTTCAGCTGTTTTAGGTATTTATGGTTAAAAACGCTTGCAAGTCTAACTTTTAATTTCATCACCGGACTGGAAATGTCCAGAAACCTACCGACTCGTTTAGTTTAGTTTAGAGATACAGTGTGGAAACAGGCCCTTCTGCCCACCGAGTCCGTGCCGACCAGCGATCCTCGCACACTAACACAAGCCTACACGCACTAGGCACAATTTACGCTTATACCAAGTATACAAGCCCAAGCCAATTAACCTACAACCCTATACATCTTTGGTGTGGGAGGAAACCGAAGATCTCGGAGAAAACCCACAGTCACGGGGAGAACGTACAAGCTCTGTACAGACAGCACCAGTAGTTGGGATCAAACCCGGGTCTCTGGCGCTGCCAGCATTGTAAGGCAGCAACTCTACCGCTGCGCCGCTGTGCCGCCCCTCACAGTTTCAGTGGACTTTATACACTTTTTACTAATCGGGGATCATGCTTAGGTATGGTAATACTTTACTGAATTGTATGCAAAAAATAATAATTTCACTGTACCCCTGTACATGTGATGATAAAGAACTGTTGAACCATTCTTGATGTGAACAGGTTGATTACCCTAACCAGGTTTTCATGGGCAGTCCTTTGTCACATCCTACTGCCTGCCCCCCTCTCCCCCACCGACTCTCAGCATGAAACGCCAATATTATCTGAACCCACAGCCCCGTTTGATTATCAATTATGCCTGATCATCAATAATTCTGCAGCATGGAAACCATGCTGCACAGATAGGGTTGCTAACTGCCCCGTATTAGCCGGGACATCCCGTTGTTTGGGCTAAATTGGTTTGCCTCATACGGAACTGCCCTTGTCCCGTATTTGATTGCTACTACTCGGGTCGAGGGTTGGAGTGCCGTGTCCGGCCCCGCCTCACCCATCCTGACATGGCGCAGCCCATGGAGTGCAGCAGCAGCTCCTCGCCCGTGGCCCCGTCGGTCGTCCGACCTTCGGACCTTCACTTACCACCGACATCATGGCCGATCATCGGTTCATGAGTTGGATGGGGTGCTGGACTTTGCGTGCAGCAGAATACAAAGCCCAGCCGGCAGGCCAGCTGAGGAGTTGTTGTCCGGCGCCTGGGCCCAAACTCATCAGCTAGCCCGCCAGCTGGGCTTTGTGTGCAGTCCAGCACCCGGGCCAACTCATCATTCACCCAGCCACGGCCGAGCCGGTCAATGAATTTCCCCAGACTTGGTTGACGTCCTGTCACTTTCCATGCATCAGTTGCACGCCTGGTACGTCAAAAAGATGACAATTCAAAGTTCAAAGTACGGTTTGTACTGAATGTTTATCGCTTTTGCACCATCGTAAAGTCGTAATATCATCAGTCGAAGCATCGTAAGTCGAGGAGCATCTGTAATCTGTAATCACCAGAGGGCACGCTTACAGACAGATCCTAGCTCTGATACAACAGTGTGCGTGCATGTTGCATGTGCTGTTGATGCCACACACGAGTGATTCACCCATCATCCAATCACAGACCCCCTTATGCGCATAAGTTGTACGCTATATTTTGCCAATTCCTGACAAAACAAAAAATTTCAGTAACGTCTGGTGTTGTTCGGTCGGTTTGGCATTAGCCATATTTGGCAAATATGGATAAACCTGCAAAACAGAAAATGCTGTGCAGCTACAACAAGCAATGGGAAGCAAAAAAGGACGTGGGTTAACCCGCCAGCGGTGACTTGATGTAGGCCTTCTGTACTTTATGCCGTTGGGAATTTGTCCCTTATTTTGACCATTTGTCCTATATTTGGGAGTGAGAACGTTGGCAAGCCTATGCACATGCTTATTCTTTCCCCAGGATCAACTTCCACATCAGACTATCAAGTCCAATGAATTTATAAAATCCAATAGACATATTTTGTTCTGTTAAGTTCTGTTAGTCTATCATTTCTGTTATATCAGATTTACATTGGGTTACGTCTCTAAGAAAAGAAATTAAAAACTCAAATCATTAATTTCAAGTACTTCTTCTTTGGCCCTAATGCTCAATATCTGTGCAAACTTCGAGCAGAGAATTGAAGAGTAGATGGGTTTTGCTAGCATGCCCCATAAACCATGGCTGCATATAATGTACCAACAGAGCAGCATGTCCCTGGGGAAGTGCATCAGCCGGAACATCTTCTCCACTTCTGACCACTGCCATGCACCACTCTACCCACCTCCATAGGTGAAGCCAATCCTTTACTTTAGAGATACAGCACAGAAACAGGCCCTTTAGCCCACCGAGTCCATGCTGACCAACAATCACCCCGTACACTAACACTAACCTTACACACTAGGGAGAATTCACAATTGTTTACCAAAGCCAATTAACCTGTACGTCTTTGAGAGTGGGAGGAAACCGGAGCACCCGGAGAAAACCCACATACTCACAGGGAGAACATACAAACTCCATACAGACAGCAACTCTACCATTGCGCCACTGTGCCATCCTAATTCCTTTAGCTACTTCAGCTCCAGTGGTTAAAACATTATTTCCTAAAGCCCATTGCTTCTAATTATGAAAGTCTTCTTGAAACCTGCCTTTTGTTTTTGTTTGTTCTATTGCATGGAATATTTTATCATTGCTTTCAAACAGTTTCTGTTAAAGACTCCTATATAAATTCTTGTCACCGTTAATCAGCAGCTTGTGTGCGTTTGGTCTTGGTCTTGTCATTGTTGCACTCTCCCTTGGCTTTGGTTTAGGTAACTTTACCACAAGACAGTAACATCTGCCCGTGACAGACTCAGTGAACGCTGCAGGGCTGGCTGAGTCTGTAAGAAATATGGATGAAGACTGATGCAGCTACACAACATCCCACTTGCACGACAGGGGAGTCAAAGGAAATCAGATCACACACAGAATGACCGGGCATTACTGTTTCAATGATGAATGACTTATCTTCTAATTAGTCAGAACTACTTCTTGTTCACTAAACTGTTCGCTGTTCACTGAAAGAGTGGACGTGGAGAGGATGTTTCCACTAGTGGGAGAGTCTAGGACCAGAGGACATAGCCTCGGATTTAAAGGATGTTCTTTTAGGAAGGAGACAAGGAGAAATTTATTCAGTAAGAGGGTGGCGAATCTGTGAAATTCTTTGCCACTGACAGCTGTGGAGGCCACGTCAATGGATATTTTTAAAGCGGAGATTGTAAGGTTCTTGATTAGTACGGGTGTCAGGGGTTATGGGGGAAAAGGCAGGAGAATGAGGTTAAGAGGGAGAGATAGATCATGATTGAATGGTGGAGTAGACTTGATGGGCCGAATGGCCTAATTCTACTATTCCTTATGACGACCACAAGTTTTTAAATGAGAATGAATAGCTTCCGATTACCGTGGGGAAGATGCATTTGACGTTGGTTCGCAGCAAGTACAGGTATCAACTAATACCCGGCAGGAACTCTATCTCTCACACATATACAGAGACACACATACACACACATAATGAATATTAGTGATTAAATACATAGTAAATTAAGACCAGAAACGAGCTACAATATTATTTATTTTCTTAATAAAAGTTAACAAAGCCATTGTAAAGCAGACAACATGCAGCTTACACTCATCAGGGCTCTAGGAATGGGACTTTCTTTTTATTCCAACTTCTAATACACTGCTTTTTTTTTGTTGCATGCAATGATTCCGTTGCTGACAAGATATTTATTAATGGCTACATCAGTGGCATTGTTAGGACCAAATACATAAATGCACTTCCCCCCAACCCTGCCGTCCCCATCACGGCCTTGTTAGTGTCGCGAGGATCTAGAAGCCCGATGGGTACCAGTCATGGACGTGACATGGGTAGAACGCTGTATTCAGCACATTTCTTGCCATCACTGCGCAAACCTATATATATGTAGATCAGGATAAAATGCACTCCAGATGGCCTTAACCTAGATTTCTGCCTCTTGCTTTACTTCTTTCTTTGATCAATGAAACATCATACCAGCTCATCTTCTCCCACAGAAAAATAATTCACAAGTGAAGGAATTTATTTTTTTTAAATGACAATTTAAAAAAAAACAACGAACAGAAATTAGAACATGTTTAAGAATAACAGCTTATAAAAAGACCGAGCTACCTGTTTTTAAAATTTACATATGACCAGGCAAATAGGTGAAATTCAGGATATAACCCGTATTTAAGCAACGCATGTCAGTATCGTTTCATAAGTAAACTCATCTTATATAAATAAATATATACATTTCAAACGAATGGATTCTGAATACAAGTCATCAGCTGAACTGCGATAATTTATGCTGCCAACTCTGCTGTAGGAATTCAAATGATTAACACCAGTAGAAAATAGCTATTTCAAGTGGAATTTGGTTGGATTAAATAGGGAAAATGCCCATTAGGAAGACAGTGGCTGTTTCCTTATAGTAGTAGCTTTAGGTCATATTATGAAACAAATATCAGTGACAGCTCAGAGCTTATAAGGGCATCTGCCACATCATTATAGAGGATGTTATTAGTGACTATTTTCTATTCAGCTCGTTAGATCTGTCCTCTGCCCTATATATTCTGTCACCAAGATTGCAAATTTAGTATGTGTGATTTTACTCACCGTCTGCAGATTTCTCTGAAGCATCAGGTGATACAAATTCTACAACCTGGTGTGTTATTACAGCAAAAGTGTTCAAAGAACTGCCTGCTGCTTGGGACTGAGGAGGGACAGCTAGTCTGCAGCAACTTACAAAGCTTCATTCTTTGCCAAGACAAGCAATGCGTCATCCAGTTATCTGACACATCGCTGGCAACATTTTCAAACGAGTGATATGAGATTACAAATCTGAACATCATGAACATCAGCTTGGCGCTATTTCCCATTCCCATCTGGTTTTTAGCAAGTCATTCCATCAAACCTTCCCCACTGTAAGTTGTGCAAAATGTCAGCTCTCTGGTTATAGTCATAGAGTCATAGGTTGAGCTTTAAATTTGTAGAGGAAGGGGAACTTTAAACTTGTTCCACAACAGATATTTACAGTCGCAACGTTTCACAAAATTTAGACAGATACATGGATGGGGCAGTGTCAGAGGGATATGGGCCAAACGCAGGCAGGTGGGACTAGTGTAGCTGGGACATGTTGGCACCCGGTGTGGGCAAGTTGGGCCGCAGGGTTTCTTTCCATGCTGTAGGACTCGAGGGCATGCAAGACGTGGGAATGCTTCCACTCCTGTGACATGCATCTGCACAGAAGAACTAAATGAACCAAGGCTCAGATGAAACAAGCTGCATATGGAAGCAGTCAATTGTTTACATTGCTAAGTTTCCCCGCTGTTGTGATGTGGCAAGGCTCATTGATGGTGAGGAAATGAACAAATGTTATGAGCTGGATTTATTCACTGGCTAACGAGTTTCTAGTATTACCCCAGAGCACCCCTTCCCCAGACCATACATGCATTATTACTAAGCAGTGCTAAAGCATTCAGATTCTAACGTTTTACTGTAGGGCTGAGGATCTAATTTACTACTTTTGATAAATAATGCAGGCTTGTCCGTGCAAATATTTGTTATTTACATACCCTCTGCACCGTTCCTTCCCGCAGTGTCTGTGTTGTGTGCTTGCTGTCTATAAAATGTATTTTTCCACTAATTGCTAAAAGTTGTATTTTTCCCAAACTCTCTAATTTCAAGCAACCCTTGCATTCCCTCTTTCTTTTGAAGAGACGGCTTTGAAGCGACGCACCTTTCAATATCTCTCGTATCCCTCTCCCCTGACTAGTCTGAAGCAGGGTCTGGACCCGAAACGTCACCCATTCCTTCTCTCCAGAGATGCTGCCTGTCCCGCTGAGTTACTCCAGCATTTTGTGTCTATCTTCAAGCTAACAATAATTTGTGAAGACAGGAGGGACACTGGAACAAGAGGAGGACCTCTATTGCTATCTCTGTATCAACGCGCGGGGCTGTTTTTACCATTATTTTGCTGCTTTTCACCCGCGTGTGCCCCTTTGAAATAGACTGTTGTCAAGCTGGATTTCGCAGTTCTCACATAACGTTGACAGTGCGAGAGAGGCCTGCGGGCAAAATCAATTAAACCGAACTCCGTGTGGGGAGGGCGTTCTATTGAATAAAACTTGGGGGATGGGACGAGGGGAGTCCTTGATCTTTGTGCATCCAGCTGTTTTCCAACAGCGCCGTTCCACTGGAGCAGACTGAGTGAAGACCACCTTTCATTGCAATAATCCCCCTTTTTACTCGTCTCGAGTGCCCAATAAAACCGACTCAGCGGTATGAATATCGATGTCTATAACTTCAAGTAACCCTTGCATCCCCCTCTCTCTCCGTCCCTCCCACCCTCGGCTTCTTGCCCATTTCACCGTTTGTATTCCTTCGTCATCACCTCGTCGCCAGCCAACAATGGACCATGTGTGTAGGAAGGAACTAGAATGCTAGTTTACACCGACTCTGGAGAGAAGGAATGGGGGACGGTTGGGGTCGAGACGTCTGAAGAAGGGTCTTGACCCGAAGCGTCACCCATCCCTTCTCTCCAGAGATGCCGCCTGTCCAGCTCAGTTACTCCAGCATGCTTGTGTCTACCAACAATGGACCATTGTGGACTCCACCTTTCCCGAGTTAGCAATACAGTCTCGGCTTTGTTCTGAACCTTCCCATATCTCTAGTTTCCCCCCTCCCGGACTCTCAGTCTGAAGAAGGACCTCGACACCAAACGTCCCCTATTCCTTCTCTCCAGAGATGCTGCCTGGCCCGCTGAGTTACTCCAGCACTTTGTGTCTATCTTAGGTATAAAGCAGCATCTGAAATCCCTTCTTACACCAAACAAAACTGAGGATTGTTAGTGATTTCGCAAAGTTAGTGGGAGGCAGGTACATTTTTTTTAAATGGACGACGTTAGACGGCGCCTATTTCGGTCTATTGACTGGGGGGCAGATTTAAGCGGCTGTAATTCTGATAAGCACCGAAGCAGCCGGTTGTTTTGTGATGGGGACATCGCTTGGACGATAACACTTCCGAATTTGGGAAGTTTAAAAATAATGTTTGCTGCCCCACCGTTTCTTATTGCTCCAGGCAACTCAGTTCTGCCTTATTATTCCATAAAACGGTGAAGCGGTCACTGCAGCAATTAATCATTCCCCTCCCCGACAAGGATACATTGCAAATCCAAATCCTCTTTGTAAGTTTCAAGAAGCAGTCTACTCTGAGCGGAAGAATTGAAGACTAGCATCATCTTCCAACAGCCTCCCTGATTTTCTTTTTGGCACAGTTACACCGCAGGTCCTAAAAGAGAGAGCTGAGGATCACATAAACACACGAAACAAACACACACACACACACATGCACAGCAGCGCGTGGAACAGGTCCCACCGTGAGTGTCAAACCTTTAGTCACTGTCCAAGTTCCATGGAGCGACAGTAACTTTAAAGCCATCTGTAATGAATAGATGTCATCATGCATTGGGATTACAAATAATGAATCATTTCTTTAAAAAAAATCCATCCACGTCGTAATCAGTCTCAAATAAAGTATTTTTTCCCCCGGTATTGTACATTACAAGTCCGAACTAGAACTAAGGTTTGTCAATCTGGGGTCTGAGTTAATCTCGTACCGGTAATGGTAGCCTTCCATGTGGTCTCGGCATGCATCCCTGAAGTTGTTAAGCCACTTTTTGATGCCTTTTCGGTTCAGGTACAAGACAAACATGAAGATCACCCCGATCAGGGCTAGAACCAGCCCAAGAAAGACGTACGAAGTTTGCAACGCGCTATCCATGTCCCCTTGGAAGGAACACTGCAAATCGGAGTAGCGAGCTTGGAGGACGGGTTTATTTCCTAGGCTCTCGGGCGACGAGCAGAGCAAGCTGTCTTTCTCCACCACCTTGTCGGTGCTTTGAAGCCAAGCCCGGAAATCCTTGAGGCCGCAGTCGCAGACGAAGGGGTTATCCCGCAGGTCCACTCTAAGCTGGGGCTGACTGTTCAACTCAGCCATCGTGCCGTTGCCCAGTGTCTTCAGGGCGTTGAACCTCAGGTCGAGCTGCTGAAGGTTCAGGTCTTGGAAAGTGTCTCTGAAGGAGACAAAGGAGTTGTTCCTCAGTTGCAGTTGCCTCAGGCTGGTCAAGCGTGAGAAGGCTCGGGCCGGCATGTAGAAGAGGTCGTTGTCGGACATCTCTAGGTGGACCAGGTTAGCGAGGGAACCGTTCTGGAGCAGATCGGAAACCTGTTCCGCCACCGAGCCGTTGTAGAGCGCCCGGCTCAGATTGAGCTCCTGTAGGCTGTGGGGACTTGCTACCCCTCCTCCTGCGCCACCGAAAGCCTCGGGGTGCAGCGTGGAGATGCGGTTATTGCTGAGATCCAGCTGCCGTAGGCTGGGCATGGAAGCGAACGCCAGCGCCTCGATGCTTTCGATCTTGTTGTCGCTGAGGTTGAGGTTGAGCAGGTGTTCGAGGCGCTGGCCGAACGCCCCGGCGCCGAGGGTGGAGATGCTGTTGCCCGTGATGAAGAGCCTTTCCACGCCGGCCGGGATGTCGCTGGGGATGGAGCTCAGCTGCCTGTTCACGCACTTCACCCTGGTCGGCGGCTCGGAGCACTCGCAGAACCGGGGGCAAGGGCTGGAGGCGGCGGCAGCAGCCGAGCAGCGGAGTTGCAGCAACAGCAGAAACAGCGGTAGGAGCAGCGAGAGAGTCAGGGGCGGGATGGGCCGAGACGGGACACAGACCCTCGCCCTGTCCGGGCGGCACAAACTTTGCACCAGGCTGCACCCAGGCATGCTATCGCCGGCTTTCCCCACCGCCCACCCACCAACCAAGCCTTCAACCTCTTTATAACGCGCGCACACTGGCGGCGTGAAGTGGGAGGTGGCGGGGAGGCATTGGCCAGAGGGTGGGGAAGTTTAGGGTTTTTGGGGGGGGGGGGGGGGGGGGGGCTGTGGGATCGGCTGTTGCAAATGATCTAAATCTTTGCCAGAGGCCGAGGATTAAATCGATGGGGAAGCAAGGAGCCCGGAGGTTTTAATGGAAAAAATCAGAAGCGCCACCGAAACTCCTCCCGCTCTGACTGACTGAGTGAGTGTGTCTGTGCGTGTGTGGCTTCAACGCGCTCCTGCAAGCGCCCCGCCCCCGATCCCACTCCTCCTCACCTCGCTCGCCTCTTCCATGCAATCTCCTCGGCAATCTGAACTTTTTCTGCCGCGTTGCTGCCCCCCTCCCCCTCCTACCCCCTCCCTCCTGCGCCGACAGCCCCCAAGCGCCGGCTGCAAGTTAAACTTCCTCGCCCGTTGGTCAAAGCCCTTCCGGCAGCCGGGGAGTGCAATAACGTGCTCCCAAAGTCTCAGGTTACTTGTTTAGCCTTTTTTTTAGTTGTTCTCTTGTTTTTATGGCTCGAAGACCAATCCTGCTCAGCGGGAATATGAAAAACCACACACACACACACACACAAAGAGGTAACCGATCCAATCGTGTCCCAAATCCACAGCGCCACCTCCACTTCCCCCTCCTTTACTCGACCCTGGTTTAATTTTAACAATAATGTATCTGCCAATCGCTGCGAGAACGGACATGATTCGCTCGGTCCCAGTGATGGGACTATTCGAACAGAGAGGGGGTGTCCGCCGAATCACCAGGTCTCCGCTACAGGGCTTTTTCTTCGCACTGAAAGGAAACGGCGCGTTGCGTTTCTGTTCGTGGAGAGAGACTGAATGAGTGTGTAAATGCTTCACTGCATATCTGAAAGGAAGATATCCTCCCCTCCTGCAACCCGGCGCGCACCTCTATTTACATAGCTGAATGATGCCTATTAAGTATTGTAAACCAGTTGTTCGTATATGTTTTGTAGGGAACATGTAACAAATGAAAATCGTTCTTTAAAGACAACGGAGAGAAGAACATTGGGTGATATATTCACTTGGTGTAACAATTCTAAACAAAGGGCAAATGGGAAGTGTGTAGGAAGGAACTGTAGATGCTGGTTTTTTTACACCGAAGATAGACACAAAATGCTGGAGTAACTCAGCGGGACAGGCAGCAACTCTGGAGAGAAAGAATGGGTGATGTTTCGGGTCGAGACCCTTCTTCAGACTGAAGAAGCCTGCCCCGCTGAGATACTCCAACATTTTGTGTTTAAATAGGAAAAATGTTCCTAAAAGGCCAATGAAACCCCCATCGCCTTTCATAAACAGCATGGGTCGTGAGCAGCGCCGAGCTTGTTACTTTGAAAGTATGGGATTTTGTTTATACATTTCTGGAATATCACTTCCTCTTCAAACATTTGCTTTAAAAAAAATAGTTGGAGCGGATACTTGATCCTCAAGTTAATCGATTGCAGATGCACGCAACAGATCGGGCTGCATATACAATGTATTAGTCCGTGGAGCGAATGGATAGGCGACGTTTGAGATTGGGACCCTTCTTCAGACTTCAGCATCTGAAGAAATGTTCCCGGCCCGAAACGTCGCCTGTCCATCCCCCCCCCCCCCCCCCACCCCCCACCCCCACCCACAGTTGCTGCCTGACCCGCTGAATTACTCCAGCACTTTGTATTTTGATCAAGGTTCCGGCATCTGCATTTTCACGTGTCTCCGATGTATCTATCGGTGGTCTGTTTGCCTGTTATCCCATGTCAGGATATAGGAACTCTTCTGGAAAACAGCATGGGTTTCAACTAACCACTCTCCAACCACCTCCTTTTACCCGCGGTTCTCGATAGGATATGTAAACGTCTGGCATAAATTGCCGAGTCGCTTTTTGAATCGCGCGATGGAATACCATTTTAAATGCCCCCACCCCCTCTCACAACTCTAAAGTATAAAAGTCTGCCAATACAGTCTGTTTGCGTGTGTTCTGGGTCGCTTGGAACAGAAGAAATTAGGACATTTCTGAAGAAATAACAGATTAGCCTTAAAGCCAAACATATTGTCAGGGTCGTGATTTGTTTGAAAATGCATTGGGCGTGAGTATTTACCTGACAGCCGAGATACAGTGAAAATGGGAAATATTTTTGTGGCAGTAAAAACTTACCGAGCTGGGGTTGTCAAATAGAAAGTCATAGCTTTACACAAACGTAGAAAACATAATAATAATAATAATAATTAGATATGCTTTTCGTCCTCTCCTTGAAACTATGTTTTCAAATTCAGATATCTGTTGCAGGTGAGGGGACTGGATCGTTTGTACAACATACCGTGTCTTTTGTACGTTTCTTGCCACTAACACCACTGCACGCTTTCTTACAATGTTTTGTATAAATCAGGAGAGGTATAGATCAGTCTCTTGCCCAGAGTAGGGGAATCGAGGTCCAGAGGACATACAGTAGGTTTAAAGTGAAGCGGGAAAGATCTAATGGGAAATTGAGCGGTAACTTTTCCCACACGAAGGCTGGTGGGTGTATGGAACGAGTTGCCAGAGGAGGTAGTTGAAGCAGGGACTATTGTAACGTTTAAGAAACAGACAGGTACACGGATAGAGGAGGATGTCTGAGGAATCGGGGAGAGGGAGATATACAGAGTTACACGGATAGGACAGGTTTGGATGGATATTGGTCGGTGTGGGCAAATTGAGCCGAAGAGCCTCTTTCCACCCTGCATTACTATTTTAAACTACCGTCTTATCCAGTTTCCCTCAACCTCTCCCGCTCTGCTCCTACTCAATTAAATTATCTGAGCTGCGGAGAGGTTTGGCGACGCCGGGTACTTTGCCAGCCTGCAATTATTGTTCTGAGTCCAAGCAGAAATGTGTAGGGTTGAGATTTACAACCACCCGGATAGGTGAGAGCGGACCCAGGTGCATTGTTCAGGTGATACAAGAAAATGCAGGTGCTGGAATCTTGATCAAAACACAGAGTGTTGGAGGAACTCAGCAGCGGGTCAGGCAGTTGCTGTGGAACGAATGGACGGGCGATGTCTCGCTTCTTTAAAGTTCTTTTTCATTAAGGCGTTGTGGCTGCATTCCACATGTTGCAAATTCCTCAGATGAAGTTTTTACTGGAGGGACCCATCAATGATGCACGCTTCATCTCTCGTTACGTAAATTCGTCTTCAAATTGAAAACCCGTGGACTTTGGTGGAGAGCCTAAAAGAAAACCGAGAACTCCGACGAAGTTTGGTTTATAGGCTGGAAGAAAGTCTTTACTATGTCTCCGTGGGCCGGTTTTGGCAACGAGAAACAAAAATCTGAAATTAGGTATATATAGCGAAGTTCGGAAAGAGGGCGCATAAAGAATTTGATACGGGTATTGGAAATCATGTAGCGTTTTGATAAAATAAACAGAGAAATAGACTAGATGTGCAGATGTGTCAATAAACTAAATACGTCGTTTTCAGTTAACAGTTAAGGGAATCAGAAGCAGAAGCAACGTGAGGATGTGTTATAATATACGCACGCACACACACAAACATACAAAATATTTCAACACACACACACAGAAACAGAAACAGTGTGGAAACAGGGCCTTCGGCTCAACTTGCCCACAACGGTCAACATGTCCCACGGTCAACTAGTCCCACTTGCCTGCGCTTGGTCCATATCCCTCTAAACCTTTCCTATCTATCTACCTGTCTAACTGTAGGAAAGAACTGCAGATGCTGGTTTTAAACCGAAGATAGACGCAAAATGCTGGAGTAACTCAGCGGGACACCGGAGATGCTGCCTGTCCCGCTGAATTACTCCAGCATTTTGTGTCTAACTTCAGCACAGGAACAGGCCCCTCAACGTCCGCACCGGATAAGATGCCACGTTAAACTATTGAAAAATGCAAGATTGGGCCCATTGCGTCCTTCTGCTCACCCACTTCACTATTCCATAATTTACAGTTGGAGGTATAGAAATAGTTGCTGCAGGAAGTCCACTGAAGAACGGGGCTTTCTTTGAAACGGAATGAAGACAAAAGGTCCCCCTAGAGGCGGCGTTCGCTCTTTGTGGGATGAGATGAGCGAGGCGGCCTCTCACTCACTGTCCCGAACTCGCACAACACCGACATCCAACAGCCAGAAATGATTGATAAATTACCAAGTTACTCGAGAGACTCCACTTTCAAGATTTCACACTTGTCTATGAACAACAACGAACTTTTCCAAAGGCTATGTTAAAAGGCTTATCCTGCTTCATGTCTAAGCCATTGAGGCAATAAGACAACCAACATACAGCGCGCAAACAGGCCCTTCGGCCCACCGAGTCCGCGCCGACCAGCGATCCCCGCACATTAACATTATCCCACACACACTAGGGACAATTTACAATTTTACCAAGCCCTTTAACCTGCAAACAGGCACGTCTTTGGAGGAAACCGAAGACCTCTGAGAAAACCCACATAGGTCACAGGGAGAATGTACAAACTCTCGTACAGACAGCACACGTTGTCAGGATCGAACCCGGGTCTCTAGTGGCTCTGCCGCTACGCCATCGTGCCGCCCAAACAAAACACACAGTTTTGTTCACACACGTGTTCATAAAACAATTGCACTTGCTCAACCTCGACCTTAAAAATATTAATTGCCTTGGCCTCCACAGCCTTCTGTGGCAATGAATTCCACAGATTCACCACCCTCTGACTAACGAAATTCCTCCTCACCTCCTTTCTAAAGGTAGGTATTTTTATTCTGTGGCTATGGCCTCTGGTTCTAGACTTTCCCACAGGTAGAAACATCATCTCCAAATTCACTCTATCCAGGCCACACAAAAGTACTCATACGTCGAGTAGGCTTTTCGTCTGTTGCATAATAGAATACTTTGCGGCAGAATGTCAAAGATGAGAACATTAGATTGTTTAGAGGGAGTTTAAATGCAAATCTGTAGGGAGAAAGACGTGATGGAGACCATTATAGCCTCCAGAAGGCATGTAAGTGATAACATGTTAAAGTTATGTTTCTAAAGAGCGAAGCAATGCTTCTGAGGAGGAAAAATATTCAAAGAAAAAAGTAAAACAAACTGCTTTGACAACAGAGAGAACTGTATTTAGTTGATGTTCAAAAAGAAATACGTCCAGTATCCTTCCTACACTTCCTCGGAAGAATGCGTTGTTTAAGATCATAAATCTTGGCTGGAGTTGCTCAGTTATCAATAATAAGATGACAGATCCAGAGTTGTGTCTGATTTGCACATTTTTCAAGTCTATCAACTTGTTTGCTGATTTTAATACTAATCTGTAAAGGATAGGCACAGCTACTGCTGAGATACTTTCAGATGGCAGTTTGTCAACAAAAATTAAGATGAAAAAAATGAAAGATTTATTTGGCAGCATTTGAATAATATCACATTTATTAAGGTATAGTGAAAGTGTAGTCAACAGTGAAAGGCCTGGATAGAGTGAATGTGGAGAGGATGTTTCTACTAGTGGGAAAGTCTATGACCAGAGTTTGCAGCCTCATAATAAAAGTACGTACCTTTAGAACGGAGATGAGGAGGAATATCTTTAGTCAGAGGGTGGTGAATCTGTGGAATTCACTGCCACAGACAGCTGTGGAGGCCAAATCAATGGATATTTTTAAGGCCGAGATTGACAGATTCTTGATTAGCATGGGTGTCAGGGGTTATGGCGAGAAGGCAGGGGAATGGGATTGAGAGAGAAAGATAGATCAGCCATGATTGAATGGCGGAGTAGATGTTGGGCCGAATGGCTTAATTCTGCTCTTGAAACTTATGAACATTTAATCCTAGAGGTCCTGCATTCTGCACATATCTATCCATATTGAAAGACTATCTGAGGACATTTCTGACCATCTTGGTGAAATATAACCCTACACTGCCTCGATAATTCTCATTACTGCCCAACAGAATCAGCAAACTCCTCTTCTGCCTATTCAGACGAGTCTCTATTCATGATAGACACAACATGCTCGAGTGACTCATCGGGACAGGCAGCATCACTGGATAGATGAAATGGGTGACCTTTCGGGTCGAGACCCTTCTTCAGACTGAGAGTCAGGTGAGGGGGAGACATAGAGACAAGGAAGGGTAGGGTGGAAAACGTGACATCAAAAGCGATGCAGATCAAGGAAAATGTAAAATAGATCATTGTTAGCTAGGAGAAGGTGACAACAAAGTGTACAGAGATAACATGTAATTGGGACAGTGAAACTGGTCAGAGAACTGGGAAGGGGGAGGAATGGAGAGAGAAAGCAAAGGGTTACTTGGTTAGAGGTCAATATTCATACCGCTGGGTCGTAAGCTGCTCAAGCGAAATATGAAATGCTGTTGATTTAATTTGCACTGGAGCTCACTAATTTGCACTGGGCCTCACTCTGACAACGGAAGAGGCCCAGGATGGAAAGGTTGGTGTGGAAATTGGAGGGTGAATTAAAGTGTTGAGCAACCGATAGGTAGGTGTAGGCAGACGGAGCAGAGGTGTTCAGCGAAACGATCGCTGAGCCTGCGCTTGGTCTTGCCGATGTATAGGAGTCCACACCTGGAACAGTGGATACAGTTGATGGCAATTCATGGCAGTGCTTTTGAGCTCCATTCATGCTTGTCCTAGCATTGCCATTAAATCACCTTCAATGGGAAGATCTTGACTATCTTGCAACAATGTGAAGCAGATGATAGTGAATTGTCAGCCCATTTTATATATTTCATATTTATTACCTCCACTGAAGCCAAATTAGTTAGCAAAATTTACTATTAACAGATTAGGAAATCTGAAAATAAGCTGTAAGTAGAAGGTTGTCCAACAACATGCTTTGGAATTAGCTCAAATGGTAGAACTCGGTTAGCATGCAAGAGGTAGCAGGATCGATACCCACATTTGCCATTAGGGGCGGCACAGTGCCAGAAACCTAGCTTTGATCCTGAACTTAGGATCTCTCTGTGTACGTTCTCTTCCTTCGGCATTTCTGGTTTCCTCCCACATCCCAGGTTTGTAGGTTAATTAGCTACTGTTAATTACCTGGATGTGTAAGGAGTGGATGTGAAAGTGGGATAACATAGTGGTAGTGTGAATAGGTGATTGATGATCAGCATGGACTCAGTGGGACAAACGACGTGTTTCCATGCTGCGTCTTTCAAAAAATGCAATCAAAAGGTGATAAAAAGCAATGGTTAATGAGTAGTTACAATTGATTGAAGGTAAAAGCGAGAGAAAAAAAATTCATAGATATGTGCCAATGGTATACACTCGAAAGACAAGTCAAATTTCTAGTCCTTCTTAAATAGGCAAATTACCCTGCTGGACCGCAGGAGTTATGGTCATAAGGTCATACGTGATAGGAGCAGAATTAGGCCATTCGGCCCATCAAGTCTGCTCCGCTATTCAATCATGGCTGATCTATCTCTCCCTCCAAACCACATTCTGCTGCCTTCTCCCCATAACTCCTGACACTCGTACTAATCAAGAATCTATCTATCTCTGCCTTAAAAATATCCATTGACTTGGCCTCCACAATCTTCTGTGGCAAAGAATTCCACAGATTCACCTCCCTTTGACTAAACAAATTCCTTCTCATCTCTGAGGCTATGACCAGTAGTCCTAGAATCTCCCACTAATTAAAACATCCACTCCACATCCACTCTATCCAAGCCTTTCATTATTCGTTAAGGTGTCAGTTAAGGTAACACCATTTTTATCCCAAAATAGAGAAATAAATAAACTAACTGACTGTAGGCCACACCCTAGGTGGACCAACTAGCGAGAGTATTCACAGGCAAATCTCTCCCAACTCAGTTTTAAGGTACCCTCCTGCTTCAGGGAGACCATTATCATCCCGATGCCAAAGAAAAGCAAGACCTCATGCCTTAATAACTACTGTCCAGTGGCCTTGACATTCACCATCACAAAGTGTTTTGAGAGGCTGGTTATGGCACACATCAACTCCAGCCTACCAAGCAGCCTTGATCTGCTGGGTACATGTATTGCCATAACAGGTCCACGGCTGATGCCATCTCTCTGGCCCTACACTGATCCTTGGAACACCTGGGTAAGGAGGACACCTACGTCAGACTCCCATTCATTGCCGAAAGCTCTGCTTTCAATACCATTATCCCAATCGAGCTCATCTCAAAAACACGTGGAACTTGGAGTCAGCACTCCTCTCTGCAACTGGATCCTCGACTTCCTGGCCAACAGACCACGTTCAGTGAGGATAGGTGACAAATCATCCTCCACAATAATTCTGAACACTAGTGCGCCGCAAAATGCATTCTCAGCCCCCTACTACCTGTATATATGTAAAATCAAGGACGAGTTGCACCCTGGCCACTCCCTCTTCTAATCTCTCCCATCGGGCAAAAGGTACAGAAGTGTGAAAACGCACACCTCCAGATTCAGGGATAGTCTCTTCCCAGCTGTTATCTGGCAACTGAACCATCCTACCACAACTAGAGAGCAGTCCTGAACTACTATCTACCTCAATGGCAATCCTCAGACTATCTTTGATCAGACTTTACTGGCCTTGTGTTGAACTAAACATTATTCCCTTTATCTTGTATCTGGTTTTTTTCAATTCAATTCAATTCAACTTTAATGTCATTGCACAAATACTGAGTATGGGTACAACGAAATGCAGTTTTGCGTCAGTCCGTAGTTGTAGTGCATATAGAAATTTAAAAAAAAGAAGATACAGCATAATCAAAAATACAGAATAATTAAACAATGGGGACGGAGGGACCGGAGAAATCTATCGGCGGGACTCCAAGTTCAACAATGTGATGGTATAATTGTAGAAGCTGTTCCTCATCCTGCTGGTACGAGACCTGAGGCTCCTGTACCGTCTCCCTGATGGGAGGAGGGCAAACAGTCCATGGTTGGGGTGGGAGGGGTCTTTAATGATCTTCCCAGCCCGTCTCAGACACCGTTTTCGGTGGAGGGCATCCATGGCAGGGAGCGGGGCACCGATGATGTGCTGCGCGGTTTTCACCACTCTGTGCACTGTGAATGAATCAATTGTAATCATGTATTGTCTTTCAGCTGACTGGTTAGCACGCAACAAAAAAGCTTTTCACTGGATCTTGGTACATGTGACAATAAAATAAACTGAACAGGAGCACCCGATGGTTTTCGCCAATCGGAAATTAACACTGCCTGAGACGAGGTATGCAGCGAGGGGCCTTGGCTATCAAGTGGGCCCTACAGGATTTAGTTTATTTTAGTTTATGGAGACAGCGTGTAAACAGGCCCTTCGATCCACCAGGTCCGTGCTGCACACCGATTTATGTACACTAACACTATGCTACACTAGGGACAATTTACAAGTTTTATTGAAGCTATTACCCTACAAACCTGTACGTCTTTGGAGTGTGGGAGGAAACTGGAGCACACGGGGAAACCCACGCTTTTACGGGGAGAACGTAAAACTCCATACAGACAGCATCCGTGGTCAGTCTTGAAACCGGTCTCTGGCACTGTAATGCCCCTGTCCCACTTAGGAAACCTGAATGGAAACCTCTTGAGACTTTGCGCCTCACCCAAGGTTTCCGTGCGGTTCCTGGAGGTTTTTGTCAGTCTCCCTACCTGCTTCCACTACCTGCAACCTCCGGCAACCACCTGCAACCTCCGGGAACTGCACGGAAACCTTGGGTGGGGCGCAAAGTCTCCAGAGGTTTCCGTTCAGGTTTCCTAAGTGGGACAGAGGCATAAGGCAGCAACTCTACTGCTGTGGCACTGTGCTGCAGATACAGTACTATCTGGCCGAGCGACAGTGTACACTTGTCACAGACCAAGCCCCCCCTGCAATGGATGGCAAAAGCCAAGGATGCTAATTCCAGAATATTGCATTGGTTTCTCTCTTTACAAGACTACTTTTTGTTTCATGTCCTCCCCCGATTGCACACCCCCTGGTCGGGTCTGTACAAACCCTGGGATCATCACTTAGGTTTAGGGGTGGCTGGAAAACACCGGCACTCTGCAGTAAACCAAAGCCACAGGTAAACATGCCACAACCTAGTCCAATTAGTGGTTAATGATTCAATTCACCTGCATCTCATCAGCCCTACTCCTTTCAACCCAGGAGCTTGAGCCAGGAGGGTGGATAAAGGAGGAAGTGGCAGGGCCAGCTGCTCACTGGGCTTCTACTTTTCTATCTGAAGATGACTGAGCCACCTGGACAAACCTGACTGTCATTACTTCCTGTTGAGGCCAAGGGAAGTTTGTTGGGGTGAATCCAAGTTATTGGTGCCCCCTCACTGATGATGATGGTAAGTGCCCTTGAGTGGACCTGGGCCTTTTCGACACTATTGTTAAATAAAGCCCATTGCGCGAGTTCACCCTACTAAGAGTACTAGTGTAGTTGTTACTGATTTGGTGTCATGATTGATACCCTATCCTCCAATTTCCATACCACAAATGGTGCCTTCCCTGATCAAGATTTCTCTCCCTCTCAACCTGTTCATGTTCTGTAATATCTGAGCACTTTTATAGCCTCATGGTAAATCATTTTTACATTTCAATCAGACTGCAATCTTCTTATTTAACATTATCTCTAAAGGGCATTTACCAAGCAGAAAAAAATGAGAAGTATTGAACTGATAAAACTAAATTAATTCATTTGCTGAAAAAAAAGTGTTCAATCTGCTTGCCTTTGCAGATGATCCAGGTTCATCCTGATGAGGGATTAGATCATTTTCCGATTGTCAATGAGGTATTTGTTGGTTCAAAATGTACACTGTAAGGTGACTTCCTCTCTGAGATGCTCAAGGCATTTAGAGATTTGTTCAGCAAACATGACCTTCTACTGCATCTTGACTGGACTGAGCTCTTTTATCCTGACCAATGATTGGAAATCAGCTTGCTTTCTCAAATCTCTTGAAATACATATGATTCTTTCTGTTAATAGACACAACATGCTGGAGTAACTCAGCGGGTCAGGCAAAATCTCTGGAGAGAAGGACCAGGTAATGTTTGGACCCTTCGACCCGAAACGTCACCTATTCCTTCCATCCAGACATGCTGCCTGACCTGTTGAGTTACTCCAGCAGTTTGTGTCTATCTTCAGTGTAAACCAGCATCTACAGTTCCTTCCTGTACAATCATTCTGTTAATTTCTCCCATATTTGTTGAGTGATAAATGACAGCAGCACATTAAGCCTGTAGCAGGTAAATGTGTGAGATGAAATGGAGAAGTAGTAAGCCACTACAAAGACACCCATTACATGACTTTGTCAGGCATCTTTGAATTTACTGCAAGCATGCAGTGGTCTGTAATAAAGAGTGACAATAATATGAGGAGATTGGTGGTGTAAGTGTGGTGGTAGAGGAAATTCATTGGAGTCCCAGGATTCTTCCTGTCATAATTTCTTCCTTTCATAATTTGTTGAAGCACATCACAGCCAATTAATTATTTTTCAAGTGTGATTATAGTTGTAACATAGACAAATCTGGCAGTGAATGAATTCATCACAAGGCCCTATAAACAGAAAACAAAAGCAAAGTAGAACTGCCATGCTGTGACGAGGAGCCATTATTTCTAGAACGGGGTATTGGATGTTAAGTTTCTGACTCAAAGGCAGAAATAGCTTTAACAAAGTTGGGGTTGGTATTCAGCATAAAAACACAGATCAGACCCATCAGTAAAGTTGTAATTCTGGTGAACAGTTTTTTTTATGGCCAGTGGTATCTAGTTTTGGACTTGTATTGAGGATTTATACAGTGCAGGAAACAGAGCAATATTGGACAGCGTGATTCCAATGACATAGACAAGACTAAACATCCACTTTCTAATTTCAAACTGTGTAGAGAGCTCATAGTAAAATATTTTTGTAGACGGATTAAAACTAGACATTGCCAGATTTTTCAATGTTACAACATTATGAACAGCAGTGCTTTTTAATGTTGTTAGTAAACTGTTTTACAGACTACTGTAGCTTTACCTGTTCCAAGGATGAACTGAGCTGCTATTAGATTAATTAGCAAGGCAATATATTTAACATTCTCAAAATTATTGAATCGGTCTTTTAATTTTTTTGGAATTTTAAAATAATACCTTTTTCAGCATTGCCCATGCATTTGTCAAATTCATTCTTTCCACCCATCTCTACCCCAATACCTTGTCGACTTGCTGGCATCATCATTCCAATCCAATTCTAACCTACACAATTACACTGACTGAAAGTGACAATTGGTAGATTATGTCCCTTAGCCTGGTGATCTCTTCTGCCACTAGTCAGTTTAGTGATCCACTGCTGTCACTTGTGCCAATATAGCAATGGCCTCCCCTGCAATGCATTCAACCTTTGAAAGGGAAAGGTATGGGAGCAATTGTTCAGTTATTTTCCAACTGCATGCTAGGGTCCATCTTCTGCCTTTTCCATCATTCTTGAAAGAACCTTCAATTGTCTTAGCTCAAGGATATGTTTTTTTTTTCATTTTTCAAGATGCTGGTATTTCTGGCAAAGCCAGCTTTTATTGCCCATACTTAATCGGTCCTTCAGCCATTTGAGAGGTTGTTGAGATGCTAACCTCTCAAGGACACTTAAGGCACCATCGTGTCCCCCAAGTTAAAAAAAATTCGACCTCACCCATGAACAATGATGTAAATTCAAATGGTGCCTGGCACCCAGGGGTGCTCTTCAACACCAGCTATAACACTAAGATATAAATGCATTCTAGTTGCAGCAGGTTAGTGTATATCGATTAGAATATTTTATTTAGTCACTCATGAAGGCAGAAATTAAGATTTGTTTTATTATTTGGAATGGCACAGTGTCACGGCTTGAAAAGGCAATAATTCGCAACCCAAGAGACCTGGAGTCAATCATGATCTCTGGTCCATTCTGTGTGGAGTTTCCATGTTCTCCCTGTGACCGCTGGGTTTACTACAATTTATCCCCGCATTCCAAAAATGTGTGGGTTCTGTAGGTGAGTTGGCTTCTGTAAATTGCCCCTTGTGTGTAGGTGAGTGAGATTAATGTAAATGGGTGGTCGATGGTCAGTGTGGACTTGGTAGGCCAAAGGACATTTCCATGCTGCATCTCTCTAGCCAAGAATATTTTGTCATTCCTTTAAAAAAAGAAACAATTCTGACACAACAAGGAGAATAAAATGCAAGAAACAAGGAAATGCAGATGCTGGAATCTTCTGCAAAGCACAAACTGCTAGAGTAATTCAGCAGGTCAGGCAACATCTCTGGGGGACATGGAAAGGCTACGTTTTGGGATGGGACCCTTTTTCAGACTCAATGTAGTAGGTGGGAGAAAGCTGGAAAAGAGGTGGGGGTTTGACACAGCCAAGCAAGTGATACAGGTGAGGGAGGGTTTGATAGGCAGATGGATGGACCAAGGCCAGAGATCAAAAGGAGACAAAAGTGTCAGATAAGGAGGGAAGAGAAGTGAAAGAACACCAAGGCAAATTCCTTGTATGTGAATACTTGGCCAATAAACTTATTCATTCATTCAAATGTGAAGCTGGATATATGATAAAAACAAGGGACTGCACACAATGCTCAGCAGGTCAGGAGCATTCTTGGAGATCACGGATAGGTAACATTTTGTATCGGGACCCTTCTTCAGTCTGAAGAAATTAGTGCACACCAGGGTGGGAGATGGGAAAGAGGGGAAAATAGGGAGTGTTACCCAATATTGAATATTCAATGTTCATACCATTGGGTTGTAAGCCACCCAAATGGAAGATGAGGTGCTGTTTCTCCAGTTTGTGTGTGGACTCTCTCTGGCAAAGGAGGAGGGTCAGGCCAGAAAGGTCAGTGTAGGAATGAGAATTAAAATGGTTAGCAACCTGGAGAAAGAGCAGGACTTGGTGGACAGCAGTTTACGCTCAGTATGTGGTAATGGATGAGGCTCAGGACAGAAAGTGACAGTGTGGAAACAGGCCCTTCTGCCACCCAAATCAGCCCTTCCCCACATACTTTTCCCTGCAACCACACGAGATGCAACACCTATCCCTATACCTTGACTCGCCTTGTCTAAGGACTCCGACAGTCCTTTCAGCTAAGGCAGAGGTCCACGTGCACCTTCTTCAACCTCATCTGCTGTATCCGCTGTCCCAGGCAATACCAAGCAGTCTCAGTGATTGTTTCGCTGAACACCTCTGCCCAGCATGCCTTGGCCTACATGATCTCCCAGTTGCTAAACACTTTACCTACCCCTCCCATCCCCACACTGACCTTTCTGTCCTGGGCCTCCTCCACTGTCAGAGTGAGGCCCAGCGTAAATTGGAAGAACAGCACCTCGTATTTTGCTAGAATACTGACTTCTCTAACTTCAAGTAACACTTGCTTTCACTCTCTTTCCATCCCTCCCCCATTGTTATCCATTCCTTCTGTCCAGAGATGCTGCCTGTCCCGCTGAGTTACTCCAGCATTTTGTGTCTATCTTCGGTGTAAAGCAGCATCTGCAGTTCCTTCCTACACAATGAACCATTGTAGTTTAGTTTAGAGATACAGAGCGGAAACACGGCCTTCAGCCCATCGAGTCCAAGTCGGCCATCGATCCCCGTACACTCGCACTATCCTACACACTAGAGACAATTTACAATCTTTACCGGTCAATTAACCTACAAACCTATACATGTTTGGAGTGTGGAAGGAAACCGAAGCTCCCAAAGAAAACCCACGTGGTCACGGGGAGAATGTACAAACTCTGTACATACAGCACCCTTAGTCAGGATCGAACCTGGGTTTCTGGCGCAGTAAGGCAGCAACTCTACCGTTGTGCCACCGTTCCGCCCCTAGTTTCCTTGAACATCGTCTGCTTTGATCTGTTGTTTTCACACCTTACCTTTCCATATCTCTAGTCTCCCTCTCCGACTCTCAGTCTGAAGAAGGGTCTCGACCTGAAAAGTCACCCATTCGTTTTTCTCCAGGGTACTGCCTGTCCCGCTGAGTTACTCCAGCATTTTGTGTCTATCTCCACCGTCAACCCTTTAAGTATAATTTGCCAGTCAGTCCTAGCCAATTCCCTTCTCATACTTTCAAAGTCTCCTTTATTAGTTCAGGACCCTAGTCTCTGAATTAACCATGTCACTCTACATCCTAATGCATAATTCCACCATATTATGGTCACTGTTGCCCAAGGGGTTTTGCATAACAAAATTGCTAACTAATCCTTCCTCATTACCCAATACCCAGTCTAGGATGGCCTGCCCTCTAGTCGGTTCATCTACATATTGGTTTAAAAACCCATCCTGTATACTCGGTATAATACTGGTTTAAATCGAAGGTAGACACAAAATGCTGGAGTATCTGGAGTGCCAGGCAGCATCTCTGGAGACAAAGGAATGGGAGACGTTTCGGGTCTGAAGAAGGGTCTTGACCCAAAACGTCACGCATTCCTTCTCTCCAGAGATGCTGCCTGTCCCGCTGAGTTACTCCAGCATTTTGTGTTTAAGAAGGAATTACAGATGCTGGAAAACAGAAAGAGTTTCGACCCGAAACATTGCCTATTTCCTTCGCTCCATAGATGCTGCCTCATCCGCTGAGTTCCTCCAGCATTTTGTGTCTACCAGCATTTTGTCTACCTTCGGCCCATCAAGCCTACTCCGCCATTCAATCATGGCCTGATCTATCTCTCCCTGCTAACCCCATTCTCCCCATAAACCTCTGACACCCGTAGGGTGGAAAAGCAGAGGGTTGACCTTTGTGCTTCTTCTTCTTCTTCTTCTTCTTTGGAGTTTTACGGCAGCCAGCATCCACAATGTTGCATTGCTGCCACCTTCTGGCTTCACTCCACAGTCCTCATGTCTTTACATTATATCCTTTTTATAAGGCCAGAGGCCCTCAAGAAATTAAACAACACCTTTACTCCTTTTCCTTCCCCTCCACACTCTAGAATGTTCTTTTCTGATATATCTGTCATTCCAATTTTCTTCATTTCACTGATCAAAACTCTTCTTTCTGTTTCATATCTTCTACATGCAACTAGAGCATGCTGAACTGTTTCTGGCTGATGGCATTCCTCACACAGCCCAGTAGGGTGTTTTCCCAACATTTTTAATGTGCTGTTCAGGTGAGTGTGTCCTATCCTTAATCTTGCTAATACTACCTGTTCTCTCCTGTTCCCCCCCTCTTCTTGCTGTAATGCCCACTCTGTTTTGTAGCGAATAGAGGTGTCTCCCCTTTGTCTCCTGTTCCCAGTATTGTTGCCATTCCTGATTTATTTTCTTCCATACAATGTGTCTTCCTTCAGATTTGGATAATTGTAGGTTTACCTCTATGTTCTCTTTTTTAACGGCCTCTTTTGCTAATTTATCCACTTTTTCATTTCCTAGCACACCAATGTGTGCTGGGACCCACAACAAAGTCACGTCCCTGCCCTTCCTTGTTACTTGGCTTCATAGTAGTAGAATTTCATACACTAGGTCAGGCCGCCTATGGGATGCGCCAGACCCAATACTCTGGATTGCAGACAATGAGTCGCTACATATTAATACTTTGCATGGTTGCACCTGTTCTATCCACCGAACTGCCATCAAAATAGCGTACAGTTCCACTGTATACACTGCCAAATAGTTATTTGTTCTTTTGCAAATCTCAACATTGTTGACCTTTGTTTTTCTGTACCGTTTGTTTTGAGGGTTGTGTTCAAGCACACCGAGAGAAGAAGAAGAAGTCCTTGGCGCCCAGTGGCCGCTCTTCCATCCACACAGCCCCCTCTCTGGAGGCGAACACTCCACCTCTCGGCCCGCACCCAACCAGGGCCGGCCGTGCTGAGCGCCGGGCCAATGGCAGTGGCCGGCGCTGCGAGGTGGCGGTTGCTGCGCAGGGAGGAGGAGGAGGTGGTGGTGGTGATGATCTGATCTGTACTCGGCCCCAGTTTGATCATGGTTCCCGTCGTCGCTTACCCGTCCCAATCCGCCATCATTGTCTCCTCCAGCAACACCCGTTTCATCTAGCGAGAGGTAAGGAGGACCTTTATATGAGGGGGGGAGGGAGGGAGGCCCGGGTGTGATCATGGTTTCTCCTTTACCCGCCCCAGTCCAAGTGTCGCCGCCTCCTCCAGCAACACCCGCTTCAACTAGAGAGTAAGAGAGGGTAAGGAGCAAAGATTGCTCCATAATCTATAAGGAGTGTGTGGCGGCGCCGAGGAGGATGAGGAGGGTGCAGATGCAGCAGCCAGTGGTCTGTCGGCCCGAGTGTGACCATGGTCTCGCCCCTTTACCCGTCCCAGTCCGCCGTCATTGCCTCCACCAACACCTGGCGAGAGGCAAGGGGGTTCTTTATCTGAGGGTGGAGCGGTGTGCGAGGTCGGCCCGAGTGTGATCGTGGTTCGGAAAGAAGTACTGCAGATGCTGGTTTAAATTCAAGGCAGACACAGAATGCTGGAGCAACTCAGCATCCCTGGAGAGAAGGAATTGGCGGATCATGTTTCCCGTTACCTGTCATTGTCACCGTCCCTGACACCCGTTTCATCTAGCGAGATGTAAGGAGAGCCACTAACGAGGGGGAGGGAGCGTTGCAGGTGCTCGGCCCGGTTTCCCGGACTGTCTGGGGCCAGACCCGAAACATCACCCACTCTTTCTCCCCACAAAGAAGCTGAGTTACTCCAGCGTTTCGTGTCTATCTTCGGTGTAAACCAGCATCTGCAGTTCCTTCCTACACATTTTGTCCTGGATTGGTCACCAGTCGAGGGACCCTCTTCCCGAGCACCTCTTGTGACCGGTGGGGGTCTGTCTTGGCGGCTTCTGTATCCCGTCTGCGGCTGGGTCCTCAACTCCCGTCAGTGTGTCTGCCCTGTAACTTGACCTGTCAACTTGCCTCTGCTGCCAGTGGGAGAGCTCGCTCTCGCCCTCTGATCGCAAGGTCTTTGACGTCTCCGACACCTCCACTCGTTTCACTGCAGCCCAGAGTATGCCATTACTGGCTTTGCTACTCTCCGAAGCGTTTGCAGTCAATGCCTTTGACTACGTGGCCATATTCGTACACAGGCCCATTCACCGTGCAGTTAGTTGGCAGTGTCTTCGATTATGAGCTTCTGCCACAAAACTCTTGTCAACCTTTCTTCCACGTCCAATTTCAAATATTCGTATCTGGGCAGAAACAAGGAACTACAGATACTGATTTACACAGAGTTATGGAGTAATTCAGCGGGTCAGGCAATGTTCCTATCTGAGCACTTCTGCATTAATCTAACCCTAAAACCACTTAGTTAGAGAAGTCAGACTTAATTTCCTGATCTTCGATGTGATCATCTGAGTAAGGTGAAGTAACAATTTCTTGGAATTGAAAAAAAAAAATACTTAGTTGCACCTATTTGCATGAATGCCTTTAAAATAGCATAACATTTGCTACTCTGGTTGGCATCCTTCCATCTCTGAGATAATCAGTATGTAAAAGTCACAGTGGAAGTCACATCATGTACAGAGTTTGTGTTGATAACAAAATAATTACTCCAGAGATGGCATTTGACATTCTTGGAAATGTATTTTGGCTGATATTGTTGGATGGTCTGTGGATCTTTAACCTTGCAAAATGGTGCTGTGCTACATTGCAGAACTATTGAAATCACTGATTGTCATGGTGTTTCAAACTTCTACATCTAAGATGTGGTTTCTATTGGTTTCTTTCATCAATTGCAATTTCCAATTTGCCTTAATCAATTATGAAGGACTTTATATTTCTTTAATTAGCACCTTAAAACAGATTTCTGGGCACACTGATATCTGTTTGGCTTGGACCATCTCCCCATGTAGGTTGAGTGAGTCCATTCACGGGTTTCGAGAGAGTGGAGCAGAGGACTGAACACACAGCCTTGAACTACAGCTGTGTGGGAAAGAATTGCAGATGCAGGTTTAAATCGAAGGTAGACACAAAATGCAGGAGTAACTCGGCAGGACAGGCAGCATCTCTGGAGAGAAGGAATCAGTTTTAAGAAGAGTCTCGACCCGAAACATCACCCATTGCTTCTCTCCAGAGATGCTGCCTGCCCCGCTGAGTTACACCAGCATTTTGTGCCTACCTTGAGCTACAGCTTCTGTGTTGAATGTTATCAAGGAGGAAGTGTTGCCAATTAATACTGATTGTGATCTGCCGATGAGAGAGTAGAGGTTCCAATTACATAGGGATAAGCAGAGACCTAGTTCTGCTTGAGAAGTTTGGAGGGGATGATAGTTCATAAGTGATAGGAGCAGAATTAGGCCATTTGGCCCATCAAGTCTACTCCACCATTCAATCTTGGCTGATCTATCTCTCCCTCCCAACCCGTACTAATCACAAATCTATCTCTGCCTTAAAAATATCAATTGACAGCCTCCACAGCCATTTGTGGCAATGAATTCCACTGTTTCACCACCCTCTGACTAAAGAAATTCCTCCTCCTCATCTTCCTAAAGGAATGTCCTTTAATTCTGAAGCTATGACCTCTGGTCCTAGACTATCCCACTAGTGGAAACATTCTCTCCACATCCACTCTATCCAGGCCTTTCACTATTAGGTAAGTTTCAATGAGGACCCCTCATCCTTCTAAGCTCCAGCAACTAGAGGCCCTGTGCCGTCAAACGCTCATCATATGTTAACCCGCTCATTTCTGTGATCATTCTCGCATACTATTTTGTTGCATATCCTTTGCATGCAATGACTGCTTGAAGTCTGTGATTCATGGACATCACCAGTTGCTGGGTGTCTTCTCTGGTGATGCTCTGCCAGGCCTGTATTGCAACCATCTTTAGCTTATGCATGTTTTAGGGGCTAGTCCCCTTCAGTTTTCTCTTCAGCATACAAAAGGCATGCTCAATTGGGTTCAGATCGGTTGATTGACTTGGCCACTCAAGAATTGACCATTTTGTAGCTTTGAAAAACTCCTTTGTTGCTTTAGCAGTATGTTTGGGATCATTGTCTTGCTGTAGAATGAACTGCTGGCCAATGAGTTTTGAGGCATTTGTTTGAACTTGAGCAGATAGGATGTGTCTATACACTTCAGAATTCATTTTGCATCTACCATCAGCAGCTGTATCGTCAATGAAGATAAGTGAGCCAGTACCTTCAGCAGCCATACATGCCCATGCCATAACACCCCCACCACCGTGTTTCACAGATGAGGTGGTATGCTTTGGATCTTGGGCAGTTCCTTCTCTCCTCCATACTTTGCTCTTGCCGTCACCCTGATATAAGTTAATCTTCGTCTCATCTGTCCACAAGACCTTTTTCCAGAACTTTGGTTGCTCTTTTAAGTACTTATTGGCAAACTATAACCTGGCCATCCGATTTTTGTGGCTAACCAGTGGTTTGCATCTTGCAGTGTAGCCTCTGTATTTATGTTGATGTGGTCTTCTGTGGCCAGTGTTCATTGACAAATCCACACCTGACTCCTGAAGCATTTCAGATAAACCTTGTCAAAGGCTTTTTGAAAGCCCAGATACACCACGTTCACTGGCTCTCCCTTATCCATTCTACTTGTCACATCCTCAAAAATTCTAGAAGATTAGTCGAGCATGATTTCCCCTTCATAAATCCATGCTGACTTGGACCGATCCTGTCACTGCTTTCCAAATGCGCTGCTATTACCTTTTTAATAATTGACTCGAGCATTTTCCCCACTACCGATGTAAGGCTAACTGGTATATAATTCCATGTTTTCTCTCTCCCTCCTTTCTTAAAAAGGGTTACATTAGCTACCCTCCAGTCCATAGGAACTGATCCAGAGTCTATAGAACATTGGAAAATGATCACCTATGCATCCACGATTTCTTGGGCCACATCCTTAAGTACTCTGGGATGCAGACCATCACGCCCTGGGGATTTAACTGTCTTCAGTCCCAACCAAAGATCTTATAGCGGAGCAAGATGGGTTACTCTCACGCAAACGTGTAGTACGCTCATGGGTGGATTCATGGGTGATTACATGACCCATTTTAGCAACCAGCCCCCGCCATCTTGTTCCGCCATCTTGCTCCGCCATCTTGCTTCCGGCCAAAGATCGGATCTTTGTTTCCGCAGCGGGGAGAAGGAGTGCGCGGCCCGGGGCAGCGGGGAGAGGGAGTGTGGGGCCCGGGACAGCGGGGAGAGGAAGTGTGGGGCCAGGGGAGAGGGAGTGCGCGGCCCGGGGCAGCGGGAGAGGGAGTGTGGGGCCCGGGGAAAGGGAGAGGGAGTGTGGGGCCCGGGGCAGCGGGGAGAGGGAGTGTGGGGCCAGGGGAGAGGGAGTGCGCGGCCCGGGGCAGCGGGAGAGGGCGTGTGGGGCCCGGGGAAAGGGAGAGGGAGTGCGCGGCCCGGGGCAGCGGGAGAGGGGGTGCGCGGCCCGGGGCAGCGAGGAGAGGGAGTGCGCGGCCCGGGGAGAGGTAGTGCGCGGCCCGGGGCACATGGAGAGGGAGTGTGGGGCAGCGGGGAGAGGGGCATAGGAGGGGGGGAGACATTGTAGTGAGGAGGCAGGCGAGGGAGTGCCGGAAGGGGGATAAGGCCTAATGTGTCTATAGGTGTCCTTGAGACTCTTGAAAGGCGCCCATAAATAGGTGTCCTTGAGACTCTTGAAAGGCGCCCATAAATAAAATGTATTATTATTATTATTAATGTGTGTGAAGTTGCGGGGAGGTTTACAATGTTTCTTATTTAATGTCCCTTGTCTAGTCTGAAATAAAGTTCATTATTGGATCAGAAGAAATATAATTGTGTGTGTTTTATGATTATATACATTTATATCACATTCATGTATGTGTGTTTATAAACATTTTATTCTTTAACAAGAATTAACAGAATTATGAACTAACAGAATTATGAATCTAACCCTATATCACACACAAAAACTTCCCCCATAATGTCAATTACCCTGCGAGTCGGGTCGGTTCCGGTTACTACAAAATCAACTCAAATTTAAAAAACATTAAAAAAGACAATTACCAGAGTCAAATTTTATTCTTGACAAGAAGTATGAACTGACAGAATTATGAATCTAACCCTATAATCACACACACAAACTGTTGCCCCGCAACAATGATTACACGCGGGTCAGGTAGGCTCCGGTTACTAAAATGGGCGGGGAAAAATGCCCAGGATCCCCTCCGTAGCGTACTACACATCAGCCCATTGCATTTCGCAGGAGTAGCCTATCTTGCTCCGCTATAAGATCTTTGGTCCCAACAGTTTACCGCAAACCATTTCATGACTAATGTAATTCCTTTCAGTCCCTCCCTCCCACTAGATCCTCGGTCCCCTAGTATTTCTGGGAGATTGGTTCTGTCTTCACTAAGGAAGGCACAAACAATGTACTTGGAAGGCACAAACAACTGTTCTTCCATTTCCTTGTTTCCCATTATAAATTCACCTGTCTCTGACTGTAAGGGACTTACATTTGTCTTCACTAATCTTTATCTCTTCACATATTAAAAGAAGCTTTTACAGTCAGTTTTTATATTCCTCGCAAGCTTTCTTTCATGCTCTCCCCCCCCCCCCCCCAGTCAACCCCTTTGTCCACCTATGTTGAATTCTAATTTTCTCACAATCCTGCGGTTTGCTGCTTCCTCTGGCCAATTTATATGCCTTTTCCTTGGATTTAACACCATCCTTAATTTCCCTCGTTAGCCACGGTTGATCCGTTGAACAATTTTTGTAGTTTATCCATGCGATCTTTAAACCTTTGCCATTGTATCTCCTCCGTCAACCCTTTAAGTATAATTTGCCAGTCCTAGCCAATTCCCGTCTCATACCATCAAAAGGTATGAGCCAGTAACCATTAAATGGTGGAGCAGGCTGTTTCTAATTTATATGTTTTTGTGAAAAGAAAGCTATGACTTTAAAAACTGATTTTTGAACCAAATGCTGGGTGATATGAAAATGTATCAAGTTAAGGCACTGGGAATTATGTTGTGAAAGCCTGGCGTTTTCAAGGTGCAAAATAAAGGAAGGTGGCCAGGAATCTGTTGGCCTAGTTAAGTGTAAAGTAGTGCAAATCCTTAATGCAGGTGAAATCATTGCGTGAGAATGGGATAGTTATTTGTGCAGAAATCTCTGCTCTTGGTTTTCCTAGTGTGGCTCTTATATTTTGCTATACAGTCCACATTGGAACAAAATAATGTTAAAATATACAGATATTTTCATAGAGAACTTTTTAACTTTATGGCATAATGGTGAAATATTTTTCAATTAATTATGTACAGTTATCATCTTTGATGCAATGGAGACGTGGTCATATTAGCACTTAATAATATAATGTTAAATATTTAATGTCCTAATAAAGTGTTGTGTGTGAAGGAAAGTTTAGCCCTTCACTAAATTGGTCCTAAATGTACACAAAGTTATTCTCGCATGAGATGAAGTAAGTGTTACTTCTCTGTTTGTGATTATGTTAATTGAAGTGGCTCAAAGATGAAAGTAGTCTAAAAGATAAACATCAAGGAATATTAAACCATATTTGGAGTGACTGAATTCTATTATTAACATTGCATGTATTTGATCTGTAATCCATTCATCCACCAAGGTGTAATACATAAATTAATATGGCTCAAAATGAGTAGGAAGGAACTGTAGATGCTGGTTTAAACCAAAGGATAGACACAAAAAGCTGGAGTAATTCAGTGGGACAGGCAGCATCTCTGGAGAGAAGGAATGGGTGACGTTTCGGCTCAAGACATTTCTTCAGACTAGTTATGGAAAAGGGAAACAAGAAACTGGTGCAACTTGGGTGGGTGAGGGGATAGAGAAAGAGGGAATGCTGGGGTTGCTTGAAGTTAGAAATCGATATTCATACCACTGGGATGTGATCTGCCCAAGCGAAATATGAGATCGTCTTCCTCCAATTTGCATTTAGCCTCACTCTGACAATGGAGGTCAGTGTGGGAATGGGAAGGAGAATTAAAGTGTTTAGCAACTGGGAGATCAGGTAGGTTCAGGAGGACTGAGCCAAGGTGTTCAATGAAATGATCGGCCAGTCTACTTTTGGTTTCGCTGATGTATAAGAGTCCACATCTTGAACAAGGATACAGTAGGTGGAGGTGCAAGTGACCCTCTGCCTAACCTGGCTCAAGCTGTGTGCAATGGTTAAGTGAGTATGAAAGTGAGTGAAATCCATGAAGGCAAAAAGTAGTGGGGAAAATCCAAAAATGATGTGACATTAGTTGTCATCTCTTTATATTAGAAGAAAAGCACTTTGCAAATGCAGTTTGCCAATTTGCAGCTTGAGCTCTGCAGTCAAAAAGGTGAGTATGGGGAAAAAAATCAGTCCATTACCTATTTGTGTAATCATAAAGTCATGCAGCACAGAAATAAACCCTTTGGGCCACATTGCCCACACCGGCCAAGGCGCCCATCTAAATTGGTCTCAATTGTTTTTGACCCATATATCTCTAAACCTTTTCCTATCCATGTGTCTGTCCAAACGTCCTATAAATGTTGTTATTGTACCTATCTCAACCACTTCATCTGCCAGCTCATTCCTTATACATATCACCCTCCGTGTGGAATAAGTTACCCCTCCCGTTTCTATGAATTCTTTCCAATCTCATCTTTAACCTATGTCCTCTGGTCTTGATCCCCCAACACCGCGGACAAAAGACTGTGTGTTCACCCTGTCTCTGCCCCTCATGATTTTATACAACTCTTGAAGATCAATCCTAAAAGCTTCAAGGAATGAAGTCCTAGATGGGCCAAACTTTCCCTACAGTTCCTGGAGTCGTGGAATTATTCTTGCATGTTTTATTTGCATTCTTTCCAGTTTAATTACATCTTTTCTGAACACAATACACCAAGTGCAGTCTCATCGATATCTTGTACGACTGCAGCATAGAATCCCAACTTCTATATTCCGCGGCCATTCTGATGAAAACCAGTGTGCCCAAAAGTCTTTTTCACCCCACTGTCTACCTGTGACCCCTCTTTCAGAGTATGATGTACTTGTAATCCCAGCTCTCTTTGTTCTACAATACTCCCCAGGGCCCTACTGTTCAATGTGAAAGTCCTACCTTAGTTTGATTTTTCAAAATGAAATGCTATGCTCTTGTATGAATTAAACATCATTTGCTATTCTTCAGCCCACTCATCCATCTGATCAAGATCCCACTGTAATTCTTGATTACCTTCTCATTTTTAGTGTCACCTGCAAATTTACTAATCATGCCTTGTGCATTCTCAACTAAATTGTTGATGTAAATGACAAGTTACAATGGGCCCAGCACAGACAGCTGAGGAACGCCATGTCATGGGCTTCGAGCCTCTGTTTCCTATGGTCAAGGTAGTTATATATCCAATCAGCTTGCTCTCCTTGGATCCCATGCAAACTAACCTTCCAGAGCCACCTACCATATGAAACCTTACCAAAGGCCATGCTGAAGTTCATATAAACTATGTCTACAACCCTGCCCTCATCATCCTTCTTGATTACTTCTTCAAAAGAATCAATCAAATTCATGAGACATGATCTACCATCCAAAAAGCTGTGCTGACTATACATATGACCTCATCTATTATATCTGTTGTTCACGGTGTGGACTCGTGTACATTGGCGATACCAAACGTAGACTGGTCGATCATTTCGCTGATCACCTTTGATCAGTCCGTCTGGACCTACCTGATCTCCCGGTTGCCAAACACATTCATTCCCCTTCCCATTCCTACACTGATCTTTATGTCCTGGGCCTCCTCCATTGTCCCTTGATCATGTCTGACGAATCTTATAGAATTTTTCGAGGATGTACCTAGTAGAGTGGATAAGGGAGAACCAGTGGATGTGTTGTATCTGAACTTTCAGAAGGCTTTCGACAAGGTCCCACATAAGAGATTAGTATGCAAACTTAAAGCACACGGTATTGGAGGTTCAGTATTGATGTGGATAGAGAACTGGCTGGCAGACAGGAAGCAAAGAGTAGGAGTAAATGGGTCCTTTTCAGAATGGCAGGCAGTGACTAGTGGGGTACAGCAAGGCCCAGCTATTTACAATATATATTAATGATTTGGACGTGGGAATTGAATGCACCATCTCCAAGTTTGCGGATGACACGAAGCTGGGTGGCAATGTTAGTTGTGAGGAGGATGCTTGGAGGCTGCAAGGTGACTTGGATAGGCTGGGTGAGTGGGAAAATACATGGCAGATGCAGTATAATGTGGATAAATGTGAGGTTATCCACTTTGGTGGCAAGAACAGGAAAGTAGACTATTATCTGAATGGTGGCCGATTAGGAAAAGGGGAGATGCAACGAGACCTGGGTGTCATGGTACACCAGTCATTGAAAGTAGGTAAGCAGGTGCAGCAGGCAGTGAAGAAAGCGAATGGTATGTTGGCATTCATAGCAAAAGGATTTGAGTACAGGAGCAGGGAGGTTCTACTGCAGTTGTACAGGGCCTTGGTGAGACCACACCTGGAGTATTGCGTACAGTTTTGGTCTCCTAATCTGAGGAAAGACATTCTTGCATTGAGGGAGTACAGAGAAGGTTCACCAGACTGATTCCTGGGAGGCAGGACTTTCATATGAAGAAAGACTGGATAGACTCAGCTTGTACTCGCTAGAATTTAGAAGATTGAGAGGGGATCTTATAGAAACTTACAAAATTCTTAAGGGGTTGGACAGGCTAGATGCAGGAAGATTGTTCCCGATGTTGGGGAAGTCCAGAACAAGGGGTCACAGTTTGAGGATAAGGGGGAAGTCTTTTAGGACCGAGATGAGACATTTTTTTTCCCACACAGAGAGTGGTGAATCTGTGGAATTCTCTGCCACAGAAATTAGTTGAGGCCAGTTCATTGGCTATATTTAAGAGGGAGTTAGATGTGACCCTTGTGGCTAAAGGGATCAGGGGGTATGGAGAGAAGGCAGGTACAGGATAATGAGTTGGATGATCAGCCATGATCATATTGACTGGCGGTGCAGGCTTGAAGGGCCGAATGGCCTACTCCTGCATCTATTTTCTATGTTTCTATGTTTGAAGGCAGAAACAGGTGAATTTATTATGGGGAACAAGGAAATGGCAGATGAGTTGAACAGGTACTTTGGTTCTGTCTTCACTGAGGAAGACACAAACAATCTCTCTGAAGCACTAGGGGACAGAGGACCTAGGGTGATGGAGGTACTGAAAGAAATTAACATTAGTCAGGAAATGGTGTTGGGTAGACTGATGGGACTGAAGATTGATAAATCCCCAGGGCATGTTGGTCTGCAGCCCATGGTACTCGAGGAGGTGGCCTTGGAAATCGTGGACGCAATGGTGTTCATTTTCCAATGTTCTATAGATTCTGGATCAGTTCCTGTGGATTGGAAGGTAGCTAATGTCATCCCACTTTTCAAGAAAGGAGGGAGAAAGAAAGCAGGGAATTACAGACCAGTTAGCCTGACATCCGTGGTGGGGAAGATGCTGGAGTCGATTATCAAAGATGTAATAGCGGCGCATTTGAATAGTTGTAACAGGATCGGTCCAAGCCAGCATGGATCTACGAAGGGGAAATCATTCTTGACAAATCTTCTGGAATTTTTTGAGGATGTAACAAGTAAAATGGACAAGGGAGAGCCAGTGGATGTAGTCTACCTGGACTTTCAGAAAGCCTTTGATAAGGTCCCAGACAGGAGATTAGTGAGCAAATTTAGAGCACATGGATGTAAGGTATTGACATGGATAGAAAATTGGTTGGCAGACAGGAAATAAAGTGTAGGGATTAACAGGTCCCTTTCAAAATGGCAGGCAGTGGCTGCTACAAGGCTCGGTGCTGGGACCACAGCAATATACAATATACATTAATGATTTAGATGAAGGAATTAAAAGTAACATTAGCAAATTTACAGATGACACAACGCTGGGTGGCAGTGTGAACTATGAAGAGGATGCTATGAGGATGCAGGGTGACTTGGACAGCTTGTGGGCAGATGCATGGCAGATGCAGTATAATATGGATAAATGTGAGGTTATCCACTTTGGTGGCAAGAACAGGAAGGCATATTATTATCTGAATGGAGTCAGGTTAGGAAAAGGGGAAGTCCAACGAGATCTGGGTGTCCTAGTACATCAGTCAAAGAAAGTAAGCATGCAGGTACAACTGCCAGTGAAGAAAGTTAATTGGCCTTCATAACGAGAGGAATTGGCTCTAGGAGCAAAAGAGGTCCTTCTGCAGTTGTACAGGGCCCTGGTGAGACCACACCTGGAGCATTATGTGCAGTTTTGGTCTCCTAATTTGAAGAAGGACATTCTTGCTTTTGAGGGAGTGCAGCGAAGGTTCACGAGGTTAATTCCCATGATGGCGGGACTGTCATATGATGGAAGAATGGGGCGACTGGGGTTGTATACACTGGAATTTAGAAGGATGAGAGGATATCTTATACAGTAGAAACATACAAAATTATTAAGGGATTGGACACGCTAGATGCAGGAAACATGTTCCCGATGTTGGAGGAGTCCAGAACCAGGGGCCACAGTTTAAAAATAAGGGGTAAGCCATTTAGAACTGAGATGAGGGAAAACATTTTCACACAGTTGTGAATTTGTGGAATTCTCTGCCTCAGAAGGCAGTGGAAGCCGATTCACTGGATGCATTCAAAAGAGAGTTAGATGGAGCTCTTAGGGTTAGTGGAATCAAGGGGTATGGGGAGAAGGCAGAAACAGGGTACTGATTGGGGATGAACAGCCATGATCACATTGAATGGTGGTGCTGGCTTGAAGGGCCGAATGGTCTACTCCTGCACCTATTGTCTATGTATCTATGAATGGAAATGTGTAGAAAGGAACTGCAGATGCTGGTTGACACTGAAGATAGACACAACATGTTGCATTTTGTGTCTATCTTTCATGAATGAAGGTGCTTATTGCTGAAGCTGATACTCAAGTTTTGAAAACTTCAACAACAAAATACCCAATAGTATTATGTTCTTGACATACTTCAAAATCATTGATATTTACTACTACAAGTAAGGGACCATATTTGTGGAAAAACCCTATGGCTAAATAGTATGTTAGTCACGGAAATGTTTGCCAATCATTAACTTTTTTTGCATCCTGCCACTGATCCAATTTTGGGTTTAATTTGGTAGAATCTTTGTTAACCAGCCGATTACATGAGACATTCTGAGAAGCTTTGCTAACATTCATGTAATCTGTGTCTCATGTAATCGGCTGGCCTCGTCAACATCATTGGGGAAAGAAAACAAACATTGAAGATTATCCAGGATAGAAAGATTACTGCTTACATCAAAAAGTTTATATTTCCAAACCTTTGTTAAATGCTTCTACATTTTTTCTATTCAAATAACATTTAGTCCAACTCTGAAAACTATGCAGTTAAAGATTGGTGGAATTGTCAAGCATGTCTCGGTCTTAAGCTGCGGTCAAGCTTGGCATGTGTGAAGGAGGCAAGATAAATAATTGCATCATCTTCAGCCAAGTGTATAGAAGTGATACATCTCGACCTCATTCTGAATACATAGTCTGCGATACCAGCATATGGTTAGTTTTAATTACTATTTCATTATCAAACCAGATCTGCCACTGTAAACTGGAGAACCCATTGTATGCAAACTCTTTTGTTAATGAAACCACACATAAACCTGGACAATGTAACTCTGGTGACATCTTCTTTTATTTCAATGTACTTGAAAGTTCCAATATCTTATGTAACACCTTGCCAAACGCTGGCGGAATTTTGAGTATTCATTATAGACTGTAAATCACTATTCAGAAAAATGAAAAGCTTGTTGCTTCAGATTGCAATTGAAGAAGATAGAAGGTTCATTTAATTTTATTTTTTTTACAAGTTGAAATGTTTTCGTCATTTAATTTGATTTTAAATGGAAGTTTTATGTATGTGCATTATTAGTGGGCAGTAGCATATCATGGTCTGAATAGCTGCACTCACAAATTTAAGTAGCTTCTTGAATTATCGGAAAGAAAATCTCTTGAGGAAATGTGGCGGTAATCTAATGTTTCCTGTAACCATTTCCCTTATAAGCATACGAACTAGCAGCAATAGAAGGCACCTTGGCTCCTCAAGTCTGTTCTGCTACTTACTAAGATCATTCTACTCTGATTGTAACCTCCACTACAATCGAGGACTGTAGCTATTTACAATATACTTTAATGATTTAGATGAAGGGATCAAAAGTAACATTAGCAAATTTGCAGATGACACAAAGCTGGGTGGCAGTGTGAACTGTGAGGAGGATGCTATGAGGATGCAAGGTGACATGGACAGGTTGGGTGAGTGGGCAAATGCATGGCAGATGTAGTTTAAGGTGGATAAATGTGAGGATATCCACTTTGGTGGCAAGAACAGGAAGGCAGATTATTATCTGAATGTTGTCGTTAGGAAAAGGGAAAGTACAACGAGATCTGGGTGTCCTGGTACATCAGTCACTGAAAGTAAGCATGCAGGTACAACTAGCAGTGAAGAAAGCTAATGGCATGTTGGACTTCATAAGAAGAGGAGTTGAGTATAGGAGCAAAGAGGTCCTTCTGCAGTTGTACAGGTCCCTGGTGAGACCACACATGAAGTATTGTGGGCAGTTTTGGTCTCCAAATTAGAGAAAGGACATTCTTGCTATTGCGTGATGGCGGGACTGTCATATTTTGAAAGAATGGAGCGACTGGGCTTGTATATGTATACTCTGGAATTTAGAAGGACGAGAGGGGATCTTATTGAAACATAAGATTGTTAAGGGATTGGACACGCTAAAGGCAGGAAACATGTTCCTGATGTTGGGGGAGTCCAGAACCAGGGACTACAGTTTAAGAATAAGGGGTAGGCCATTTAGAACAGAGATGAGGAAAACGTTTTCACCCAGAGTTGTGAATCTGTGGAATTCTCTGCCTCAGAAGGCAGTGGAGGCCGATTCTCTGGATGCTTTCAAGAGAGAGTTAAAGCCCTGTCCCACTGTACGAGTTCATTCAAAGAGTTCTCCTGAGTTTGCCCTGATTGGAACTCGGAGATTTACGGTAAGTACTCGGGGCTCTCGTGGACATTTTTCAACATGTTGAAAAATCCTCACGAGTCTTCCCGAGCTTACCTGCCGTTAGCGAGTCTTCCCGTGTACCTGCCATTTGTGTTACGAGCCGCTAAGAGACGTCCTTCAGCTCCGAAGTACCCTCTATGTTCATTCAACGTGCTTACCATGAGTTTGATTTTTTTTTAAACTTGGGGGAGCACTGGAATGAACTCGTACAGTGGGACAGGGCCATCAGATAGAGCTCTTAAAGAGAGCGGAGTCGAGGGATATGGGGAGAAGGCAGGAACGGGGTACTGATTGTGGATGATCACAGTGAATGGTGGTGCTGGCTTGAAGGGCCAAATGGCCTACTTCTGCACCTATTGTCTATTGTCTATTTCGGTCAATTATCGGGAAAGTATTTGATTCCCAGCATCTGTCTTTTCATGTCGTAAAATTTGTGCTTAGTGCTTCAAGCACCCATTGAAGAGGTTTTGAAGATTTGATCTGAGAGGGGGAAAAAGTCTCCCATCTGTCTTTAACCAACTACATAGTCCTGAACAGTGGTTCCTCTAGTTCTGGATTCTCACACAATGGGAAATATCCTGTTCATGTCTACCATATCACCATCCCTCGGGTTTTTATATTTTCAATCGTCACCACTCTACAGAACTTCAGCAGATGCAAGCGTAGTGTGTCTGATCTTTCCTTGTACAAAGACCCACGTATTCCAGATATTCTAAGAAGACCTACTCTGGCAAGAGTCTTAAAGTCTTGCAGAACAGAGACAAGCCCTTTAGTCCACCACGACCTTGCTGACCATTAATTATTCACTACATTAATCTAATTTACCAGCACTTGGTCCATTGCTTTCTATGCCATGCTAATTCAAGAGGTTGTCTAGCTACTTAATAAATGCTATCCGTATACCTACACAGGCAATTTGTTGGAATCCCACCGCCCTCTAATGAAGAACAGCTTCCTCCAATGCTTTTGAAACCTCTTCCCCGTTACCCAAATTATATATCTTCAATTTTAGACACTATTATTATAATGAGAAGTTTTCTACAATCAACCCTGTCCACGCACTTCATAATTGTGTACACCTTAATCAAGTCCCTCCTCCGTCTTGTACATTCCAAGGAGAACAAACTCGATCTCTCCATTCCCTTCTCCTCACTGAAAGGCTTCATCCCTGACAACATTCGGGTGAATCTCTTTAACTCATTCTCTAATGTAATCAAGTCCTTCATATAGTGTTGTGATTCGAACTCCACATAGTGCCCCAGCTGTAGCCTAACCAATGTTTTGTATGGCAATGTCATAATTTACTCTTGTGTTCTATATCCTGACTAATGTGCTGATGTCACTGCCTCATTAACCTGTCCTTCCAGCTTCAGATATTCTTGGACTTCTGTTCCTCAATACTTCCCAGGGCCACATCATTCATGGTTTACTTCTTATCCCTTGTTAGTTGTAAAGTGCACCATCTCTCGCCCATCACATTGCCATTTCTCTGCTCACTTTACCAACTAATCAACATATATTTGCAACCTATATCTGTGCTCATCATGATAAACACCACCGATATTGTTTGTGTCATCTGCAAACATACCTCCTACATTCATAGCCAAATTGTTAATATATGCAACAAACAGCTTTCAGTCACAAAAATAACCACTCAGCATTTATCCTCTTATCACAAAGCCAACTTGCTTTGGATCTTAAGACTTCTATCGTGCTGGACCAGTCTTTTATGTGAGACCTTGTCAAAGGCCTAACTGAAGTCTATGTTCAATACATGAATTACACTGCCCTCTTCAACACACTTTGCTATTATTTGTCAGACAAGATCTTCCCCTTACAAAGCCAATTTGGCTTTCCCTGATAAATCAGCACGTTTCCAAGTGTAGATTAATCTTGTCCATCAGAATGTTTTCCTATACGTTTCCAACTGATGTTCGAATCATTAGCCTGCAGTTATCAAGCTTAATTTTTCTTCCCTTCTTGGAGAAAGGTACCACATTTGCTGTCCTCCAGTCATTGTGAATCATGCGCTAAGATGCCCAGATTTTTTTTATCACAGTGCTCCATAATCTCTCACCATTCAGATAATATGCTTTTTATTTATTGTCCCTGCCAATATGGATAATTTCACATATTGTGAAATAAGATTGGCCACCTCATGTTCTCAACCTAATTCCTTAATTATCTTTGTGACATTAGCAAATTTAACAGCCATACTTTGAGTGCTTCATCCAATTTATTGTATATATGAAGCTCCAGCATAGGTTCATGTGCTACACCACTCATTGTATCTTGCCAACCAGAAAAGGCTCATTTATGCCTCGGCTGTTTCCTGTTTTCAGCCATTCTTATAGCCATGCTAATCTGTTACTTCCCACAACATGAATTTATTTTCTGCAAACCTTTAATATGGCATCCTATCAGTTACTTTCTGGAAAATAAGTACTGTACATCCACCGGTACCTCTTTTTATACAACATGTGTTAATTCTTCAAATAACTCGTACAAATTACTGAAATGTGTTTTCTGTTTTACAAAACAGACTTTGTCTTACTACATTTAATTTTTCAAATTGCATCGGTCTTGGCTTCCTGCAAGCTGTCTCCCATTATTTTTGAACGAAGGAGCCATATTTGCTTTTTTTCCAATCTAATGGAACCTTCTATAAATCGGAATATCTTTGGGAAATTGAAAGCGACGTATCAGCTATCTCACAGACCACTTTTAAGACGCTAGGATAAAGTCAATCTGGGTTTGGAGACTTCATCTGGCAGCATCAACAATTTGCTCCACGATACGATACGATAGAACTTTATTTATCCCATGAGGTTAAATTGATCTTTGTGTTTTTATGACTGTTGGCAGATCAATTTTCCTCCTGGGATAAATAAAGTTCTATCGTATCATATCGTAGCGATGATTGATTGTAATTTTCCTTTCTCCCATCCCGTTCGTGATTTGCAGATACTTCTGTGAAGTGAATTGTATTCTCTGTAGTGAAGTATAACTTCAAGTATAACTTATCTGCAAACTAATTCTTACAATATTACTTTCCTCAGTCTCTCTTTCCATATGGTTAGTTCTCACTTAAATAGCACTTAAAAAAAATATATCTATAGAAACTTATTTGATTGATCTTTTTTCTAATCTTTCTAGCTAACTCTATCTTGTACTCAACTTTTCCTTCCTTTGTAATCCTGTGCTCATGGAACTTAATTCACTGTTTTAAATTGTTTTAAATTTGAGTATATATTTATGGGTTTTATTAACAGGGTACATAGTGTTGTATTTTAAACCAAATTTATTGTTTTGATCTGGATATTATTTTATTCGGATTTGATATTTTTAAATGTCTGTGAAACAAGTATGGAGTCATCAAACGGTTTGAACTGGTGTAGAAACCTTGGTTTCTGCCAAGTGGAGGCAACAGTGCTGCTCATTGCACAAGTGTTGCAGCAGGTCGGTGCGGTTGCAAAATTTGTGCGGGAGAAGATTGTGGATTAGTGCAGATGGCAGATTGGATGAAACATAGTCCCACGTTAACTTGAACTAGCATCAGTTCTGCATTTGATACTGAACAGTTGCAGAAAATCATGATTGCACTTGGTACTGACACTTTATAATGAAGAGTCTCATCTGGAATGTTTTTCTTTGTCTCTGGTCGCAGATATTGCCCAACTTGCCCATTGTTTTCTGCGTTTTCAATTTTTATTTTAGATTTCCGACATTTGTAGTTGCATTGATTTTCTGGCTTTATCGATTCTTTATGATGGAAGTTTTTTTGGGGGAAGCGTGTGGGGTGCGATGGGGAAGGAGTTTAATAATGATTTGTTTTCATGCTAGCTTTGAGGTTCTGAGATCATAAGACATAGGAATGGAATCAAGCCACTTATCCCATCGAGTCTGCTCCGCCATTCGATTATGTCTGATCTACCCCATTCTCCTACCTTTCTCTACCCCATTCTCCTGCCTTCTCCCCGTAACCTTTGATGCTCTTCCTAATCGAGAACCTAAGAATCTCTGCTTTAAAAATACCCCATGATTTGGCCCCCGCAGTCGTCTGTGGCAAAGAATTCCACAGATTCACCACCCTCTGGCTAAAGAAATTCCTCTCATCTCTATTCTAAATGTACGCCCTTTCATTCTGAGGCTGTGCCCTCTGGTGCTAGACTGTCCCACTAGTGGAAACATTATTTCCACCACTACTCTATCTAGGCCTTTCATTATTTAGTAGGTTTCAATGAGATCACCTGAGGTGGAATTATGAATCCGTTTTGGGTTTACCCAACTCCACCTCAGGTGGGACTAAGAGTGCTTGACTAGCTACGGGTGGTATCACTTTGGTGCTTTGATTCACCTGCTGTAGCTAGTCCAATTCTCAGAAGCTGCAATCAGTGCTTCCAGAGTTTCAGATCTTGAATTTAAAACGCCATATCTTCAGATGGCCAAAAATTATGCCGATGCACCAAAATTGTGCCGAAGACTCCCAAAGGTGTCAAAGGTTACGGGAAGAAGGCAGGAAAATGGGGCTGAGAGGGAAAATAGATCAGCCATGATCGAATGGCGGAGCAGACTCAACGGACTGAATGGCCTAATACTGTTCTTATGTCTTATGATCGTAAAAATAACATAGAATTTTGACATTGATGTTTGCCTTTTTGAATGATGGGTTTGGAATATAGTGAGAAGCGGGAGCAAGTTAGGATATGTTCTTTGATTTGTGGACATTAAACATGAGGACCATTTACTTCTATGCGAACAATTTGATTGCAACTTAGAGCTCGTACTCTGCAAGTACACAAACACAAGCATAATGTACATACTGCAGGTTAATGTCTGAAGTTGAGGGTGAACCTGTTTCTGGAGATGAGGTAACATAGTTTGAACAGCTTCCCATTTGTTTTGCAGCTTGGCTCCAGTGGGTAGGTAGCTCGGCTCATTGGAGGTGCATTGCTGCAGAAAGAATGCGATGTGTTTTGGATTGATGTTGTAGCTTTATTGAATGATAATTTTTGAGATTGTGTTTGATGTGAACCATTGGTTAAGATCATGGCTTGTCTGTGATGCAGAAAACACAAGTTGGAGATGAAGTTCTGTTGAGAATAAATTTGAAAAGGATGCTGAATCAATTTGAGTCAGGTGTTTGTGATATTAAAAAAAGTTAATGTCTTGTGGTTGTTGTTATTCACTATGTTTTTCTTGAAATTGATGTAGGTTAAAATGTTAAGTATTGTGCCTCCTCGATGGATGGAATCCACAGTGAATTGAAGAGCAGCTCTTTGGCCACCTCAAAGTCAAAGTCAAAAGTAGCCTTTATTGTCATTCAGACCTTGCAGTCTGAACGCAATTTCGTTGCCTTGCAGTCCTACATATAGTAAAAAATGACAAAAACACACAAAAAACACAAATTAACATCCACCACAGTGAGTTGAATACTCCTCACTGTGATGGAAGGCAAAAGTCTTAAGTCTTTGTCTCTTCCCTTCTTATTCTCCCTCTGCGCCGAGGCGATCCAGGCTTCGGATGTTGTGACCCCGCCGGGTGATGGTAAGTAATGTCAGTCCCGCGGCTGAATCCAAACTCCGCGAACGGGCCGGTTCAACCTCGCGGCCTGGGGTGGTCGAAGCCGCCGAAGCTGCGGCCCTCCAGTCCAGAGGACGCAGCTGTTGTCGCGGGAGCTCCGGAGAACAGGTCACCAACCTGGGACCTGCGAGCTCCCGACGATGTCGTCCACCGGGCCCGCGGCTGATCCTCCGAGGTCGGATCGCTGCTGTCGCTGCCTCTGCCCGCTCCGAGGTCTGGTGGCTGCTGCCACTGCCCGCTCTGAGGTCGGGTCGCCACTGCCACTGCCGCAGCCGCTGCCCGCTCCGAGTTCGGGTCGCCACCTCCTCTTATTGTTGATGGGCTATTTGGGACCTGCTTTGTGTGAAATGATTTGGGTTATCTTGAAACTCAAAATTTGTATTTATGTGTTCTAGTTTTGTGATTAAAATGGAAGACTTGTTACTTTCTATTAATATCTTTAATATTTGGGGGTTGGTTTATGGCATCTGTCTTTTCCCACATAATGTTAATAATGTTTTTAATTTCATAATTGGACTGTTCAATTCCAGTTAGAGTCATGGAGTGTGATACAGCGTGGAAACAGGTCCTTCGGTATTTGGGAATTGACACCAGACATAACTCATTGCATTCAAGAAGGGTGGGAAACAAATTGAAAGAAAATGGAGGCAAATGTAAGCTGGAGTACAGTTCACCTATTTAAGACTTCAAAATGTTGCTCAACAATGATATCAAACAACGCTTTTACTATTTTGCAAAATTTCATCGATATTTTTGTAGGTTAGCAACAGAATAGTCTTCTCGGAAAAATGATAGACGGTTCTTAAAATAATTTTTACTTGAGATTGTGTGCCTGTCGGTACTGGGGACATGGAGCTAGGTTGATGTTGGCTCATTAGAGACCTTGCTTTTGAAACAAGCAAATATACTGAACTAAATATAAACTCTGATCTAAATGAAGGTTGCAAGTGTTTTCATTAAGTCTCCAATACAGTGAAATTTTGTAAATGATTGAAATAAATTGATTAGACCTCTAGAGCATGAAGTTCTATCTGTTTGCTAATTAGATGTCCTCTCTCAGCACCTCTGGTTATTACTTAATATGTCTACCAATGATTCCCTTGATATGGTGTTATCCTGTTTCAACTAAAAAATGTGTTTAATGTAGTGGATGAAGTATGGCCATTTCATGTTCAAAGTTATCTATTTTGTTCAAATTGATTAATGTATAATTTGACCGTGTAGAAACAAAGAGCTGCAGATACTGGTTTACAAGAAAAATGTAACGAGCTGGAGTAACTGAGCGGGTCAGGCAGCACATCTGGAGTACATAGATAGATGACATAGATAGATGGGGGGGGGGGGGGGCTGTAAAAAAATTGGAAGAGATGAGGGGCTGGACAAAGCCTGGCAACTAATAAGTGGAGATAGATACAAAATGCTGGAGTAACTCAGTGGGACAGGCAGCATCTCTGGATAGAAGGAATGGGTGATGTTTCCAGTTGAGACCCTTCTTCAGAAGTCTCACCAAGTAATAAGTGGAGGTGTAGGAAGGAACTGCAGATACTGGTGTATACGGCAGATAGACACAAAAAGCTGGAATAGCTCAGTGGATCAGACAGCAACTGGAGAAAAGGAATAGGTGTCATTTTGGGTTGAGACCCTTCTTCAGATAGAGTCGGGAAAGGGAAACGAGATATAGATGACAATATATAGAGGTGTAGAACAAATGAATTAAAGATGTGCAATAATATATATGCATCTATAAATAAATATATGTTTATATTATCTATCTATATCTGCATATATGATTATGTATGTAATAAGTGGATCCTGGTGAGGGGTGGGGGGGAGGTTGATAGGCAGATGGTTGGAAGGGCCAACGATGAAAAGACAGGGGTATGATGCAAAAAGATTGAAGAATTGCTAAATGTGAAGCTAGGAGAAGGAATGTTGGTGGAAAGGGTGGGGTAAGGGAGAAATAGGTGCGTGTCTAGGTGGAGCACAGGTGAGGCGTAGTACTATTTATTTTGTTTTTTAGGAAATGTTTAAAAAATGTTAGAATTTTTAACAATATTTGCTAATACATAATGGAACTATCGCAAATTCTTCAAGCCACCATAAAAATTGTTAAATGTCAACATGGACTTCACTTCATTTAGCGACCATACATAATACATTCCTCAACCTGTTTCATGGAAGTATAATAAAAATATGCTTGATCTCGGTCATAATCCACTTTTTGTTTTTAACTTTATTACTTTTGCTAGGTTTGTGTGTGAAACATCAAAACATAGAAAATAGGTGCAGGAGTAGGCCATTCAACCCTTCGAGCCAGCACCGACATTCAAAATGATCATGGCTGATCATCCAAAATCAGAACTCCGTTCCGGCTCTTTCCCCATATCCCTTGATTCCTTCAAGCCCTAAGAGCTAAATCTAACTCTCTCTTGAAAACATCCAGTAAATTGGCCTCCACTGCCTTCTATGGCAGTGAATTCCACAGATTCACAACTCTCTGGGTGAAAAAGTTTTTCCTCATCTCAGTCCTAAATTGCCTACCTCTTGTTCTTAAACTGTGACCCCTGGTTCTGGACTTCACCAACATCGGGACCATTTTTCCTGCATCTACCGTCCAATCCTTTAAGAATTGTATTTGTTTCTATAAGAAGCCCTCTCATCCTTCTAAATTCCAATGAATACAAGCCCAGTCGACCCATTCTTTCATCATATGTCAGTCTCGCCAGCCGGGGAATTAACCTGGTGAACCTACGCTGCACTCCATCAATAGCAATAATGTCCTTCCTCAAATTACAACCAGGGCCCTGTACAACTTCAGTGGGGCAGCTAATGTTAACTCACTTTTAGGGTAGCGAATGTTATCCCACTTTTAGGGTAGCTAATGTTATCCCACTTTTTAAGGGGCGGGAGAGAGAAAACAGGGAAATATTGACCAATTAGGTTGACATCAGTGGTGGGGAAGATGCTGGAGTCAATCATAAAAGATGAAATAGCAGCAATTTGGATATCAGTAACAGGATCAGTCTGAGTCGCATGGATTTACGAAGGAGAAATCATGCTTGACTAATCTTCTGGAATTTTTTGAGAATGTAACCAGGAAAATGGACAAGGGAGAGCTAGTGGGTGTAGTATACCTGGACTTTCAGAAAGCATTTGATAAGGTCCCACATAGGAGATTAGTGGGAAAAATTAGGGAAACATGGTATTGGGGGTAGAGTGCTGACATGGATAGAAAATTGGTTGGCAAACAGGAAACAGAGTAGGGATTAACAGTTCCCTTTCAGAATGGCAGGCAGTGACTAGTGGGGTACCACAAGGCTCAGTGCTGGGACCGCAGCTATTTACAATATATATTAATGCTTTAGATGCTGGGATTACAAGTAACATTAGCAAATTTGCAGAGGGGGCATGCACTCTCTCAGTATATATCTGATATGCTATAATATCTTTAATAATCGACTCCAGCAGCTTCCCCACTACCGATGTAAGGCTAACGTTTATAATTCCCCGTTTTCTCTCCCCCCTTCCTTAAAAAGTGGAGTTGACTACCCTCCAGTCCACAGGAACTGATCCAGCGTCGAGAGAACATTGTAAAATAACCACCAATGCATCCACGATTTCTAGGGCCGCCTCTTTGAGTACTCTGGGATGCAGACCATCAGACCCTTGGGATTTATCTGCCTTCAGTCCCAACAGTTTACCCAACACCATTTTCTGACTAATGTGGATTCCCTTCAGTTCCTTCCTCCCACTAGATCCTCGGTCCCCTAGTATTTCCGGGAGATTGTTTGTGTCTTCCTTCAGAACCAAAGTACTCGTTTAACTCTTCTGCCATTTCCTTGTTTCCCATTATAAATTCACCTGTCTTTGACTGTAAGGGACCTACATTCGTCTTCACTAATCTTTACCTTTTTACATACATTTACATTTACAGTCTGTTTTTATATTTCCTGCAAGCTTTCTTTCATGCTCTTTTTTCCTCCTCATAATTAACCCCTTTGTCCTCCTCTGTTGAGTTCTAAATTTCTTCCTGTCCTCTGGTTTGCCGCTTCTTATGGCTAATTTATATGCCTCTTTCTTGGCTTTATCCTTGACTTCCCTCGTCAGCCACGGTTGAGCTGCCTTCCCAGCTTTATTTTTGCGCCAGACAGGAATGAACAATTTCTGGAGTTTATCCATGCGGTCTTTAAATCTTTGCCATTGCATCTCCACTGTCTACTCTTTAAGTATAATTTGCCTGTCTATCCTAGCCAATTCCCATCTCATACCTTCAAAGTCTCCTTTATTCAAGTTCTGGACCCTAGTCTCTGAATTATCCATGTCACTCTCCATCCTAATGCAGAATTCCACCATATTATGGTCACTGTTGCCCAAGGGGCCTTGCACAACAAGATCGCTAACTAATCCTTCCTCATTACCCAATACCCAGTCTAGGATGGCCTGCCCTCTAGTCGGCTCCTCTACATATTGGTTTAAAAACCCATCCCGTATAGATTCCAGGAAATCCTCCTCCTCAGCGCTGTTACCAATTTGGTTGGCCCAATCCATATGTAGATTAAAGTCACCCATGATAACTGCTGTACCTTTACTGCACGCGTCCTTAATTTCCTGCTTGATGCTATTCCCAACCTCACTACTGCTGTTTGGTGGTCTGTACACAACTCCAAGAGTTTTCTGCCCTTGGCTATTTCGCAGTTCTACCCATACCGATTCAACAGCATCCAAGCTAATGTCTCTCCTTGCTATTGCATTAATCTCCTCTTTAACCAGAAATGCCACCCCACCTCTTCGTTTCTGTCTTTTCTTCCCGAATATCGAATACCCCTGCATGTTTAGCTCCCAGCCTTTGTCACCCAGGAGCCATGTCTCCATAATTCCAACTATATCATATCCCTTAACTACTAACTGCGCATTCAATTCATCCACATAATTTCAAATGCTCTTCGCATTAAGGGATAAAGCTCAGGTTAGTTTTTCTTATCTCCCTTCTACCTTTTGCTACTGTCCTCCTTTTATGGCCCTCTATGTCCTTGCATTGGGCCCCATCCCCCTGCCCTGTTAGTTTAAACGTGACCTTTCCTACACTCTCCCTTTAGCTGCACGTATGCTTCCACATTGTTGACTCGACCCCCCCACTGTTTAGTTTAAACCCTCCCGTGTATCACTAGCAAACCTGCCTGCCAGAATGTCAGTCACCTTCCAATTAAGGTGCAACCCGTCCTTTTTGTACAATTCACCCCTGCCCCAGAAGAGATTCCAGTGATCTAGAAATCTAAATCCCTGCCCCCTGCACCAACTCCTCAGCCACACATTCAGATCCCCTATCTCCTTGTTCCAACCTTCACTAGAACGAGGTACTGGAAGCAACCCAGAGATACCTACACTAGAAGTCCTGCTTTTCAGCCTCCTACCTTGTTCTCTATACTCACGTTGCAGAACCTCCTTCCTCTTCTTACCCACGTCATTTGTGCCCACATGTGTGGGTCCTTTATTTTGTAATAACATTGTCTAGTTTAATTTAATATTGTCATGTTTACCGAGGTACAGCAAAAAGCTTTTGTTTGTATGTTAACCAATCAAAGAAAAGACTGTACATGTGTAGGAAGGAACTGCAGATGTTGGTTTACACTGAAGGTGGACACAAAATGTGAGAGTAACTCAGAGGGACAGGCAAAAGACTGTACATGATTTATTGTAGACAATTTGTAGACTTAAGATAGATGTGAGGCTGATACATTTCCCACAACCTCAAATCCCAGAAAGAAATTAAAATTATGATGCATTGACATTATTATAATTATTGTAGGTACTCAATGTAATACTAAATAGATCATAAGATCATAAAATAGCATCCTGGAACAAGTGAAACTATATCTTCATTCGGATTACTGCTAATAGCATCTCTTTTTAAACTATCTCTGTGCATTAGATTATATATTTCATGTGTTGGATTTCCTTAAATGGCATATAAAAGAGTCTTAAATTTCAAAACAAATGGAAAATATTACAACCAGGATCATGTAAATACATCTCTCAGGGAAAAAAAACTTGGCCGAATTTTTGAATCGCATGAAATTTGATACGACTTGCGATAAATTGTAATGCAGTAGAATAAAAAAAAAAATCAAATGTATTATACTTCTCTCAAGTCTGGTTCCATGACAAAATGTTAAATATTGGCTGTACTTGAGGTTTGGTGAACCATTGTCTTGAGGATTTATAAGGAAAATTATTTATTTTTATTGTGGTCTTTGTTGTGACTTGAATTAAATCACTCACTGGCTGAATAAAAGTCTTCGTCAAGAGAAACACACATTCTGTCTTTAACGATATGTTAATACACTAGAGGACAACTTAAGGGCCTGTCCCACTTACGTGTTCCTGGCACGCAAATTACGCGACCTCGTGGTCTCGTTGAGCCGAGACGGTCGAGCGAAGGTCGGGCGCGATTACATGCGTACGCACAGCCGTCTGGAGCGCTTGACGTCATTTGAAGCTGGACATCCAGCTGGAGTAACTCAGCGGGACCGGCAGCATCTCTGGAGAGAAGGAATGGGTGACGTTTCGTGTCGAGACTCTTCTTCAGTCTGAAAAGAAGGGTCTTGACCGAAACATCACCCATTGCTTCTCTCCGGAGATGCTGCCGGTCCGCTGAGTTACTCCCGCATTTTGTGTCTATCTTCAATTTTCTTGGCCCCCGCTCTGGGAGTAGAAGTGGGGGCGGATCCGGACCGCAACGGCCGTGAGCTCCAGGCCGAGTTCGACGATCGTTTGCCTGCTTCTGCTGCTGTTGAAGGTGAGACGTTGCATCGCGCCACGGTCTTGGGCCTGTCCCACTTTGGCCGTCAGTTCCGCGACAGGCCGTTGGCTTGCGAAGATTTGGTTCACTGCAAGAATTCCGGAGCCCCGCGCGATGTCGGGACCGGCCCCGCACAACTCCATACCCCTCCGCGCTTCTAAGTGGGACTGGCCCCGCGCGGCCATACGGTGCCCGTACGCCTCAAGCGACCACGAGGTCGCTTAATTTGCAAGCCAAGAACGCGTAAGTGGGACAGGCCCTTTAATGTTTTCCACCCTGGAGGTTTCAATGAGGACCAATGAACATTTACCTGGACACAAGGAACTGCAGATGCTGGCTTATGAAAAAAGACACAAAGTGTTGGAGTAACACAGCGGGTCAAGTAGCATTTTCTCCAGAAATGCTGTTTGACCTGCTGAGTTAACCCGTGATGGTTAGGATCCTTCTTCAGACTGATTTTAGTAGAGGGGAGAAAGCTGGAAGAGAGGTGGTGGGCCAAAGCCATGCAAGTGATAGGTGGATACAGGCAAGGGGGGGGGGGGGGGGGGTTGATTGGCAGAAGGGTGGACAAAGTCCAGAGATGAGAAGACAAAAATGCTGTGAGATAAGGAGAGAAGAGCCACGAAATGTGAAGCCAGTGGGAGGGTTATGGGTGGAAGGGGAAAGAGGGATGAGACAATGGAAGTAATGGATGGGCATCCAGGTGGGGCAGAAGGAAGAGAGGGGGAAGAAAAAAGCACAGGGGGTTGTTGTTTGTATCTACTACATTTGTGCTCTCAATGTGGCTTCCTTTACATCGGAAATACCAAGTGCAGACTAGGCGACCAGACTAGTAGACTAGACGTGCTCGGCCCACCAAGGCCTGCTTGATCTGCTGGTTGTTAACAATTTTAACTCGCCTTCCCATTCCCATACTGTCCTCCACTATCCTCCACTGCCAGAACGAGGCCACACACAAGGGAACGGGAAGTCCAGCACCACATATTGGGTAGATTACAACCCAGCAGTATGAACATTGCAGAGTGCTGGAGTAACTTAGCAGGTCAGGCAACCCGTCCCCTTCCACCTATATTCCTTCCTCTGGCTTTACATAGCTTTGCGCATCTGCTCTACATCTCATAGCCTTTTATTTTCTTCTCATCTCTAGCCTTTGTCCACCCATCTGCCAATCAAACCCCCCACATCTGTATCCGCCTGTCACTCCCTTGGTTTTGTACCATCCCCCCACCTCTCTTCCAGCTTTCTCTCTCCCAACTACGTTCAGTTTAAAGAAGGGTTCCGACCCAAATGTCACCTATCCATATTTTCAAGGGATGCTGCCCGACCCACTGAGTGACTCCTGCACTATGCATCTTTTGAACATTCATTTATTGTCCTCAATAGTACTGATTGTAATGTTCTGCACTCAATGACTGCCTGGTTTCAATGGTCTTAAAGTATCCTTGCAAATTAACTTGTGAACAGGTTATTTTGCCTTTTTGAAGATGGTTCTTATGTTTTTTAAATATCTCCTATCCACATAATTCTATCTCTTGAATATTCCACAGTCTTGATTAGTTCTATGTGGAGAAAGATGATGCCATTGATCTATACTTGCTGTATTTATAGCCAAAGATTAAATAGATTTCTTGTGAGGCTTCAGAAGAATAAAACCATAATCTTTTCATGCAAGCTTTTATTTAATTCTGACTAAATGCACACAACTCAATGTATTTTGAATAGGTGTAAGGTACATGTGAATTACAGTTTTGAAAGGTGATGATAAACGGACAGCAACGATTTTTTTGTGATTTTTGGCTTTTAGCGTAGTGCAAGATGGAACACACTGCACTCAGTGCACTGTGGATGCATGGAATTTAAACAAACTCAGTGAATTTTTAAAAACTAGAATGTTCATTTATATAGCAGACATGCATTATAGTTCTGATGGTAGGAACATAGCAATGAATAAGATTAATCTCTTATAAGATTTTTAAAAATGTATTACTATGTGATGCCATCTGGTCACGTGTGTGACATTTTGGTTCACTTTCCAAAGAATGGCCCTGTTTAGGGAGGTTGACTGGGTGCCAGTTTTCAGATTATTTTATCCCGGATAATGTCATGTTTCTTGAGTAATGTCGGAGTCGCACTGATCCAAGCAAGAACCTAATTTATGTCGTGGGCAGATTCATCTGCCATAGGCAGATTGGTGAGGGTGAGGTTGATGCATGAAGCACAAATTATGTTAATATTTGAAACGCTTAAATACATTGCAAGTGATGCAATTTCACTTCTGTGCAGGAGGCAGGAATGTACTTTTTTTTTAAGGAAATAAATAATCCAATAACTGCAGGTCTCAGTGACTTGGAGAGGCATGAAGAATATGAACTGCCAAAACAAAAGTATAAAATATAGATATGAAAATAACTTGTTCATATCTATATTGATAAGAAACAGTACAAGAAGGTCATTCAACCCCTCTTGCTTTCTCTGTTATTCAGTGAAATCTTGACTGATATTTTGTCCCAGTGCCACTTTCCTGTACAAATTCTGTACCCCTTGATTTCTTTAAACCTGTTGACCTTAGTCTTGAATATATTCAGTCATTGAGTTTCCATAGTCCTTTGAGACTCCAAGGATTCCTTGTCTACTAGATGAAGAAATGTCTCTTACCTCATTAATCCGGAAGTGGCGGCGCTGTGAAACGGCTGCGGCTCGCCTGCAGTCTGTCTGTTTTTACTTTTTTGTGTTGTTTTTTTTGTCTAGATTAGTAAATGTTTTGGTTATTAGGTGGTGTTATGTGTGGGGGGGGGGGGGGGGGGGCTGAAACAGGGCTTTCTGTCTCTCCCTTCGGGGGAATGCGACTTTTTTGTCGTATCCCCCTTCTCTTCCCCCGCCTGAGCTGAGGCCTAATGACGGAGCTGGCGGCCTCCAACCTGCGACCGACCTCGAGGGTCCGGAGGTAGAGCCAGCCAGGACTTACCAACGCGAGGCTGGCCGTCTTCGAGCTGCGGCAACGTTCGGGCAGCGGCACGACTCGGCGCTCCGGTGAGGGCGGACGGTGCGGGGCTGAGACACTCCCGTGTGGGCGGCCCGGCTCCCGGCTGGAAGGCGCTCCCGTGAGGGCGGACCGGCTCCCAGCTGGAATGCGCTCCCGTGGGGGCAGCCCGGTGCGGGGCTGAGACGCTCTCGTGTGGGCGGCCCGGTGCGGGGCGGAGATGGTGCTCCGGTGGCTGAGGCGGCGTTCTGGCGGCGGCGACCTGAATCCGGGGCTCGGCCGCGGGCCAGTGGATGAAAACGACGGGAGCTCGCAGGTCACAGGCTGGTGCCTGTTTTCCGGAGCTCCCGTGGCAACAGCTGTGTCCGCTGGACTGGAGGGCGGCAGCTTCGACCACTCCCGGGCCGCGGAGCTTGAACCGCGGGACTGACTTACCATCGCCCGGTGGGGTATCGCCTCAGCGCAGAGGGAGAAGAGGAGGGAAGAGACAGTAACTCTAAGACTTTTGCCTCCATCACAGTGAGGAGGTGCTTGGTGAACTCACTGTGGTGGATGTTAATTTGTGTTTATTGTGTGTTGTTATTATTACATGTATGGCTGCAGGCAACAACATTTCGTTGAAGGATTCAATAATGAATGGAATTCTGGGTTGAAGATCCCCTGTTCAGTTGAAACATCAATATTTAGCTGGTCAGGATCTGTAAGAGTTTTGTAAGTTTCAGTGAGATTACCCCCTCGCTCTTCTGAACCGTAGAATAGAGGCTCTGTTTGTCCAGCCTCTTGTGGGACAAATCCACCATGCCAGGAATCAATTTGGTGAGCCTTTGTTGCTCTACCTCTTTCGCAAGTATATTCTTTGTTAGCTCGAGTGACCATACCTGTACACAATATTCCGGATGTGCTCGAACCAAGGCAGCATATAATTGAGCAGCTGTGTATTCAAATCTTTTTGCAGTAAATGCCAACATGTTATTTGCCTTCTGAATTGCTGCTGTAGCTCCATGTTAATTTTCAGTGATTTGTGTGCATGACAGACGGGTCTCTGTCTGAAGATCAATTTTATGTTGGGCATTCTGGCGTGATCGAGCATGATTTGCATCCATTCTGGATTTCTAAGATGAGTGATGAGGCCAATGTGTGAGCAACATACAGGCAAACATAAATTCTGCCTTTGAGAATTAACAAATCGCTACTTAAAGATTTGAGACTGGGTATAGCATTTTTTGCAGAAATTCGTTGCAAAATTTAGATTGGGTGGAATGTTTTTGGTGGTAAGAGCCTTGGCATCATCATGTATATTAGCATATTGCTGTGCCTCCAGTGCTCTCTCCATCGTACAACGGGGGGGGGGGGGGGGAAGAAGGGGGAGGGGCGGAGGGGGGAGGGGGGGGGAGGGACAGAGGGGGGAGGGGCGAGTGTAGGGGTGAGCGGGCGGTTGGTAGGTTGTCATGTCATCATGTGTTTGTTTCACTGACAAAACAGTGTGTTAGTTATCATTTTGTCGAAAGGAGGGCCCCACTGGAGTTTCAATCCCTGCTCTTTCCTTGTTGATCATGTTTTGCCAGAAGGTTGGGTCACTGGCCCTGGCATTGAAGTTACCCAGGATGGAGAGTTTGTTTCCTGTTGAGATGTACTCCAGGATTTTTTTTCCAAGGTTGATGCTCCCTTGGCTTCATCCAAAGCTGCAGGGATTAGTGCATTTATGCACTGATGACCATAGCATATTGGTTCAAGAGTGAGCTAGAGGGTAGGTCAAAAGGCATTCACTAATTTTGCCCGGTGAGTTATTTGGTCATCTTTGACAGTGAGGCTATTGTCGATGGCAATCTTTCTGCTTGCCTCACCTGAAGATGATGTACTGTTGCCTTGCTGTGCATAGAGGGACCCAGGGGTTGGAGTCATGAACAGATGTGTGGTCAGACTTGGGAAACCACAATATGCTGTGATTAGGCATGCAGCCAAGCCTGGTGATTATATTGTTAGGTGTGTAGCTGGAGCCAGGGATTAATGTGTACTGAACTAAGGAATTGGCTGGGAAATGGTGACCAGAGAGCATGGCCAAGAAGAGATAAGGAAGATGGTGTACAAAGGCCTCTTTCACAAGCTGGTCAGCATCTATACATGTCCCTTTAATGTGTCATTTTTAACATCCATGCAATGGAGTGAGGTCACCAGTTGCTTTGGGCTGGAGTACAGGAAGGTAAAGTTATGCCATAGCTGTACAAAGTTCAAATTAGACCCTATCAGTTATTATCAGTCTGTGAAGGAATATGTGGGGACTTGAACGGGAACTAGTGGCTTCTCTCCTTATGAGCTGGTTGGGAGTCAAAAATCAAGGAGTGCATTTTAAAGGAGTGTGTAATGTATGCAATTTTCTAGGGCAGTTAAGGTTAAGAACTAATTTCTCCAAATGGTATTGGATGTTTGGCCAACAGCAAACTTTAGATCTGTAAATTATTTTTGTTTTAATTTAACAAATCTCTCAAAGGAAATTGGTCAAAGGAGGGTATATTGAGTTAGGCTTTGTTCGGGCATGATTAATTCAATGGTGGGACAGTTTAAATGGAGAAATCGTCTATTCACATGTTACATTTCTCAAGTTATCATGTCAAAATGTAAAACGTGTGGGTAAATAAGGAATTACGTTTGTAGACAATTATAACAATACTTGGAAATAATGATGTTATTACTGATCTATTTTTTTTTTTGAAATTATTTTTTACAGCAGCACTTGCAATTATGGAGGCTTAAAGAGGAAAAGAGTTCTAGGGGAGCTTCCCTTCCCCTGCGGTAGTTGGCTTCAAAGGAACTATATTCCGGAGGGTGTGAAGGTTGCAAGTTTACAAATTTTTTAATTTTTCACAGATATAACTAAAGTTCTATTTTTGACTATTTAATTGCAATAGAGAGCCATATTCTGTATAATGTTTTATAATATAAAAAAGCAGCATCGTGGACTAATTCCATACTGCTTCTATGAACTGAGCTAACTAAGAGTACAGAATTGCTAGAGTGCGGTGTTTTATAACACAAGCACAAATCTAGTGCCCTGATCATTTCTAGACCTTTCTGTTGGATTCCATACCTCTTCAGATTTTTTTGAAGACCTGGATACTGGGAATAGGATGAATTCTGTGACTGCCGACTGCACTCCAAAATGCCGATCTCTGCAGCACGCCCTCGACCTGATTTCAGTGATGACGAAGGGAACTGAAGGGCAGAATAAGGTCTTTCTTTCATCTTATTGCTATAATGCAACTTCCCTGAAGGATGGTTTTGGACGAACTGTTCTACATATGGCTGCATCTTGCGGTAAAAAGTCAGTTTTGGGTTGGCTTCTTGAAAGAAAGGGGTCTGATCCCTCGGTCAAGGATAAAGAATCTGGATGGACCGCTCTACACAGAAGCATCTTTTACGGGCACATTGATTGTGCTATGTTTCTTCTGAAGGTATTGTAATCTGTTCTGATTTAGTATGTTTTACTTGTTTTGCGGATCCACTGTTAACCATATAACCATATAACAATTACAGCACGGAAACAGGCCATCTCGACCCTTCTAGTCCGTGCCGAACACGTATTCTCCCCTAGTCCCATATACCTGCGCTCAGACCATAACCCTCCATTCCTTTCCCGTCCATATAACTATCCAATTTATTTTTAAATGATAAAAACGAACCTGCCTCCACCACCTTCACTGGAAGCTCATTCCACACAGCCACCACTCTCTGAGTAAAGAAGTTCCCACTCATGTTACCCCTAAACTTCTGTCCCTTAATTCTCAAGTCATGTCCCCTTGTTTGAATCTTCCCTACTCTCAGTGGGAAAAGCTTATCCACGTCAACTCTGTCTATCCCTCTCATCATTTTAAAGACCTCTATCAAGTCCCCCCTTAACCTTCTGCGCTCCAAAGAATAAAGCCCTAACTTGTTCAACCTTTCTCTGTAACTTAGTTGCTGAAACCCAGGCAACATTCTAGTAAATCTCCTCTGTACTCTCTCTATTTTGTTGACATCCTTCCTATAATTAGGTGACCAAAATTGTACCCCATACTCCAGAATTGGCCTCAACAATGCCTTGTACAATTTTAACATTACATCCCAACTTCTATACTCAATGCTCTGATTTATAAAGGCCAGCACACCAAAAGCTTTCTTTACCACCCTATCTACATGAGATTCCACTTTCAGGGAACTGTGCACAGTTATTCCCAGATCCCTCTGTTCACCTGCATTCTTCAATTCCCTACCATTTACCATGTACGTCCTATTTTGATTTGTCCTGCCAAGATGTAGCACCTCACACTTATCAGCATTAAACTCCATCTGCCATCTTTCAGCCCACTCTTCCAACTGGCATAAATCTCTCTGTAGACTTTGAAAATCTACTTCATTATTCACAACCCCACCTATCTTAGTATCATCTGCATACTTACTAATCCAATTTACCACACCATCATCCAGATCATTGATGTACATGACAAACAACAGTGGACCCAACACAGATCCCTGTGGCACCCCACTAGTCACTGGCCTCCAACCTGACAAACAACCATCCACCATTACTCTCTGGCATCTCCCATTCAGCCACTGTTGAATCCATCTTGCTACTCCACCATTAATACCCAACCATTGAACCTTCTTAACCAACCTTCCATGAGGAACCTTGTCAAAGGCCTTACTGAAGTCCATATATATAACATCCACTGCTTTACCCTCATCAATTTCCCGAGTAACCTCTTCAAAAAATTCAAGAAGATTAGTCAAACATGACCTTCCAGGCACAAATCCATGTTGACTGTTCCTAATCAGACCCTGTTTATCCAGTTCTGGTTAATGTCTTGCTCTTGTAATATGGAAACTTTCTTTTACCCTGTCTTATTTTGTGCTGATAGGAGGAAATAGGCAAAAGAAAAATCAATGAATGAACAGCCGTCCTGTCAATTTGGAATAAGGTCCTCTTTAGAGAATTGTTTGTAATTCCATATTCCAGCATCTGAAGTCCCTTGTTACCAGTGCTTTCTCAGCTGCTCACTTATGCTAGACTCATAGATTTTAGCAAATCCATAAAGTTGAGGCAGTCCCTCGGTATTTATGTCAGTGTGGGCCTGCTGCCAACAATGGTTTTAAAGTAGTGGAACAGTCACAAATAATTCAAATGATGGCGTTTTAACCTTGGCGTTATTGTTTGAATGTTTAATTAAGAGATTTAAGTGCCTTTTTCTTCTTACAATTTGATTAATTTTTAGTGGTTTTGGATTGTTCGGAATTAAACCTACATTTCTGATATTGTGACATCCAGCTACGTCAGGAACATGGCTTAGCAAGAGATCCAATGAAAGCTCCACTCTCCCCCCCAAAAAGTTAACAGACACTATTTAGTTACATTTTATCATGTAACTGAGCCAGCACTGAGCAGCAAATTCTCAGCAGAGGCTGTGAGAGAGGAAAGAGTTGGTGACTCCATCTCTCAATTCAATTCTAATATTCATTTGTGACCCACCTCCATATTCTAATTTTTCACCTTACCATGGCTGATAAAAATCTAAGATTTAAAAACTGACATTGATGTAACATCCATGTTCATTTACCGATTGGAGATCCAAATACCTTGTTTTCATTTTCCGGATCTGGACATCCCATGCAAGGCCAGCATTTGTTGCCCATCCATAATTGCTATCGGTAAACATTTCCGCCTTCCGCCTGACCTTATTGTGGAAGAAAAGTCACTGATGATGCAGCTCAACTTTGTGTAGAATGTTTCCTCTAGTTTATTCCCATAATTTATAGGATCCTATATCCTTGGCCTTTCCATCCCACCGAGAGGTTTTCCTTCCGAGACCCCGCATCTGCTGAGAAAGATTCACCCTCAGACTCCCCAACCAGCTAAGAAGACTAATATTAAAATTGATTTTTGGTGGTAACTGGCATTTCATTATATTAGTTTCAGGATTGAGAGTTGTTGAGCATGTCTTGTACATCTCTAGTTTTTAAACATATCAAATGTACAGTTTCTAATTTATAATTTCTCTATACCTTACAGCACGGCGGGAGTAGCCTATACGTACAGGATAAGGAAGGGTTATGTACACTTGACTTGGCCATGAAAGATCGACCATCATATGTGATTTATAGAAAGACTGGTACTGTCCTCTTTCTCTGTAGTTTATTTATATGGACTAACAACTTTGAGTTTCCTGTATTTTTGCAGTAAAAAATTTGAACGTGTATTTCATTATCTATTGACTCCAGTTTCAGAAGGAACTGGAGAAGCATTCAATTATATTTTAAAAGTTGGTTGCTTCATGATTTATGGAAACAACTTATAAACAAGTCATACCATTTCAATATATTGTATCAATTGTTCAATTGCCATAATTTTCAAACTTACAAGTTTCACTGAAAGCCTAGCTAAGAATCTATGGCAACAATTTATGGCAACAATTTAACAGCAATGGAAAGGTATAAACAATTCTGTAAAAGACATTCATGAAAAAAACAGAACCAAAACTGAGTTTTGTTCAATTTTTAAAAATTCTTTCTCTAAATTGTGCAGCTTTATAAAACTTTATTGCAGCCTTGTTGCAACTTTGTTGCATTGTCAGTATTGTGTGCAGTTCTGTTCGCCCTATCACCAGAAGAATGTGGAAACTGGAGAGGGTGCAGAAGGGGTTGGAGCACAAGAGGCTGCAGATTCTGGAATCATGACCGAAAAAATAACCTGTTGGAGGAACTCAGCAGGTCATGCAGCATCTGTGGAGGGAAATAAACCAATGATGTTTCAGGTTGGCTCCACATTTCCTCGTCAGTCCATTTCCTTCAATTGCCTATTTCCCTCCATAGATGCTATCATGAGCTTCTCCACTGAGCTTCTCCAACAGTTTTTTTAAACAGAATGCTCCCTGGACGAGAGGGTGGTATTTATAAAGGAGAGGTTGGATAAACATAGATTGTTTTCTCTGCAATTTTCAAGTCTGTGGGGAAGCGTGATAGAATCTTACAAAATTATGACAGGCGTGGATAGAGTAGACAGAATCTTTTTCATATGTTTAGTTTAGTTTAGTGATACAGTGCGGAAACAGGACCTTCGGCCCACTGAGTCCGCACCGACCAAAGATCCCCGCACATTAACACGCTCCTACAGACAAGGACAATTTACACTCTACTAAGGACAATTAGGACATAGTATAACTAAGGACAATTTACACTTATACCAAGCCAATTTTACTTCGGAGTCACGTGAGTGACTACGTGAAGAACCCCGCCAGGACGCATGCGTGACATATCGCTTTCACGCTTGCGAAACGACAGGTGGGGTGGAGCGTTCCCCCGCAGCGGTAAGTTTGAAACCGCGACCTGCAGGTAAGTGATTTACTCTGCGGTAGTGTTTGTCCCCGCGCTGTTTTTACACAGGGGGGGGGAAGCTGGACAAAATAGTGTCCACAAGTGCTGCGAGTGAAGCTGGCTGGGGAGGACCGCGAAGTTGCGGGAGCCAGCAGCAGCTAAAGGTACAAGCCCCGTAAGTGGGATCAGCTGTGCCGACTTTTGGTCCCGCGCAGGCCAGAACACCACGGCCGGGCGGGAGACTATTCAGAATGGGGCCGTCGACTTTGACAAGTCGAAACGGCAGGAGGCGGGGTGGAACGACGTTCCCCCGTAACGACAGTTTAAACCTGGACCTGCAGGTAAGTGAAACTGCGGTCTTTATTCTCCCCATACTATTTCACAGGTGGGGAAACATGGAGAGCTGTGCAAACAACGGCAAGTTTTAAGCCTGGACCTGCAGGTAAGTGATACTGCGGTCTTTATTGTTCCCATACTGTTCTACAGGTGGGGGAAACATGCTCAAGGCAAAGAAGTCGACCAGAGCTGCGACAAAGCTGGCGGGGGAAGACCGCGGAGTTGCGGACGCCAGCAGCGGCCGGCGGCACAGGAATCACCCGTAAGGGAACAGCTGTGCCCGACTTCGCCCCCGCACCGGCCAGATTAAACTCTGCGTCTGGGCGGGAAGGCAAGAAGAAAACCAAAAGAGTCGTTGACTGATGAGTCCGACTTTGGGCGGCCAGCGACCGTGAGTGCTGGAGCCGGTTGGAGCGGCTTATGGAGCCGAGCTCCAACATGATAAAGAAAGTTGGAGCGGCTTATGGAGCCGAGCTCCAACATGACAGGCTCCGGGAGATGGAGTCTAGTCACTGTGGGCACTATGTAAAACCCACAGTAACATCTCTTGTAGGGCTGCACAGTGCATCTCCCTCATCAGAGGGGAGTACTGGGGGGTCAATTCTGGGCTGACCCTGAAGAGGGGTTTGACGAACAAAACTACAAGTGTGCAGGGGGTGCAGGAAGGTAAAATCTACTGGTCATGGTGTCCAAATACATACAGCCAGACCACCATGGACACCACTGCAAAAATACTTGGGACCAGGAAACTGCGCATCCTTGAATGTTCCAGTCGTGGAAATAGCATCTGGAAACATGTCGGAGCAGGATTTAGGAAAGCCCTGGGGCTCATAAAGGCGACAACATTAAGGATCTCCTACAGCCAAAGACAGCACCATTATGCACCCACCAGCAGAACAAGAGAAGCTGGTGAAAGCTCAAAGGCCGGGCATACAGGACAGCTGTCTTTTAGACCATAGCCCAGACCGGCCTTTCTGGAAGATGCGCAAACCCCCAACCCAAAAACAAACCCAGACACCGGCGCCTCAACCTCCACGAAGACCACACAGAAGAAGCAAACTTCCACTGGTAACAATGGAGGTAGGTGGGTCTGGTCCCTTACAAATTATAGGAAGAGTGGATAATACACACATTGGCGGGAGATTACACACTTTTGGATATGGTGTATATTAACTACAGACACTTATATCCTAAGCAGTATTTAGGGATATACCATTGAATTGTGCAAAAGGGGTAATGGGTAAACCCAACACGATTGGCTGGAATACATTGTACTATATATTCAGTACAAAATGGGAACTGGTAACTGCTAAAGGACTGATTTCCAAAGGCTACTCCATGGCTAGCATCGACCTAAAAGATGCTTACTATTCAGTGCCTACACGGACTGATCACAAACGTTATTTAAAAAAATTCAACTGGATGGGGCAGCTCTGGCAGTATAGAGCTCTACCAAATACATAATCATATGATCATACTAATTGTGGGCATAACTTTGGAGTTGGCCTAACTAGTTGTAACAGCCACCATACAATTGGGTGAAAACTGGGGTTATCATCCATCCAGTTAAATCTAAACTAGCGCCTACCAACACAATGGATTATATGGGGTTCACTATTGACAGCTCACATGTCGGTGACTTTACCAAAGGACAAGGCTACAGAAGGAGTCTGAAGAAGGGTTTCGGCCCGAAACGTCGTCTATTTCCTTCGCTCCATAGATGCTGCTGCACCCGCTGAGTTTCCCCAGCAATTTTGTGTACCTAAGGCTACAGTCTTAACTGAGGCCTGCAACAACCCCACTGACATCAGTGAACCGTCTATCAGATTGGTAGCAAGTATAATTGGCATATAGTGTCTGCCTTTCCAGCCACACAATTTGGACCTTTGTATTACCAAAAATCTACAAAGGGCAAAATACAAACACTCAAAGTTAATACTGGTCATTTCGACAGACCAATAAGCCACCAATCAAAGCTTATGGAATTAAAATGGTGGAGGGATAACATTCGGCATTGTTCCAACCCTATCGTTATCAGCAAACCCTTAGTGGTGCTACAAACTGATGCCAGTGCACTTGGTTGCGGTACTACCAATTTCCATCTCCATCTGTGGAGGTAGATGAAAGGCACAGGAGGCATCATTATCACAGACACTGGGCATAAACTACCTGGAAATGTGGGGTGCGTTCTATGGCCTAAAATCATACTGCTCTGGGATAAATCACCAGCGTGTTAGACTACAGAGTGACAATCTGACTAATACAATTTGGTAATGGTGTATCCAGAGAAATATTGGAATATCAGCTACTTACTTACCAGGTAACCCAAAATTCAGTGACAGACATCAGGTCACGCAAATTCAATAAAATAAGACTTAATCACCAGTTACCAAACTGTGTTTCTTGGGAACCAGACCCTGGGACAGCAGGGACAGATGCTTTTCACTGCATTGAGGGGGCAATTGTTTATCTATGCATTCTCTCCTTTTCTGCATCATCAGTCGGGTATTACGAAAAATACAACAAGACTCAGCGTCTGTTAATTGGTAGTGCCGATTGGCCTACTTAACCATGGTTCCCTGTGATACTCAACATGGGGTTTAACCATGCATCACCATCCTGAAACAACCAGATTATTGGTTCATTCCGTAACAGGGGAACCCATCCGTCAAAAACAACAAACCTATCAATTTGTAGAGTCTAAAGAAACCTCTACTGCAACTGGGACTGGCGGACCGAACATTGAACATTATCTCAGCGGGCCACAGACAGTCCACCAAAAACTATATTTGGTATACATCAGGAAATGGGAGATATATTGTCACAGAAACAACATCACCTACAGTTTGATGAACATAACGTCTGTTCTCGAATTCCTGGCAGGCCTCCATTATGATGAGGGGCTCAGTTACAGTGCCATTAACTGCGCCAGAAGTGCCCTATCAACATATCTATGGCGAGGATCAGAGCGTCATTCTGTTGGAACTCACCCCTGGTAACCAAACTTATGAGGGGAATTTTTAATATCTATCCCCCAAGAACCAGGTACTTCTAAATGGGATATGAGTATTGCCCTAACGTTGCTAAGGAATTGGTCTCCAGCAACAGCTCTGTCCCTGCAAAGACTGACGCACAAAACAGTCATGCTGATGGCTTTGGTCACGGCACTAAGGGTACAGTCGTACATAAGTTAAGGCTGGACTATATGACTTCTTCAACAGGAATATAACGTTTCATATTACGAATTAGTCAAACAACAGACCTCAAAATAGAATTTAGGGATTACCCTACAGATATCGTCTCTGTATAATAAGACAATTATTGTTCTATATGGAGAACACCAAAAACATCTGAGGCTATGAGATGGCACTACTAATCTGCCACAAACAAACCCACAAAAAAGTGTCGGTTCAAACTATTTCCAGATGGCTGAAACGGGTTTTAACAACAGCTGGGGTGGATACTAACATATTCAAATCTTATTCCACCAGGGCTGCAACTACATCGGCAGCTATGGAGTTGGATGTACCAATGAACCAAATCCTCGAGACAGCAGGATGGATCAGGGGAAAATGTTCCAACTATTCTACCACAAACCAGTAGTTAAACTGGAACTTTGCAGAGCCAATTTTAAGTTCTGTAATATAATTTCACCCCATAAATAAGGGCTATAATTTGTTGTTAACAATTTATCATGGATTTCAATGTTGGATTCATGTCTAAACATGTTAACACAATTCCTCCCACAGTCAATTAAGGCAGATGTGATGCATGGACTCGTTTCCACGGCATGAAATCACAGAGCTTTGAAATCTTCACGTAGTCACTCGCGTGACTCCGAAGTAAAATAGTAAGATTAAACGAGAACTTCCCAGTTCGAAGTTTGATCGTTATTTTATGAGGAGAACGTTGAGGGAATACGTGCCCTCCGCTCCCACCCTTGATCATATACTCAACTGGTATTTTCTTCTCTAATCTTACTATGTTCAGTCATTACAGTTATCTGTGATTTCACACCGCTGCTTTGAAGAATGACACGCATGCGTCCTGGCGGGGTTCTTCACGTATTCCCTCAACGTACTCCTCATAAAATAACGATCAAACTTCGAACTGGTAAGTTCTCGTTTAATCTTACTATTAACCTATATCTTTGGAGTGTGGGAGGAAACTGAAGATCTGGGTGAAACCCCACATGGTCATGGGGAGAACGTACAGACAGCATACAGGTCAAACCTGGGTCTCTGACACTGCAAACAATGTCAGGCAGCAACTCAACTGCTGCGCCACCATGCCGTCCCAGGGTGGAAATGTTAAATACTAGAGGGCATAGCTTTAAGGTGAGGGGTGAAAGTTTAAATGACGTGTGGGACAAGTGTTTTTTTTTATACAGAAAGTGGTAGATGCCAGGAACTGTTGCCAGGGGTGTTGATGGAAGCATATACGATAGTGGCATTTAAGAGGCTTTTAATATAGGCACATGAATATACAGAGAATGGGAGAATATGGATTATGTGCAGGCAGAAAGGATTAGTTTGATTTGGCATCACGGTTGGCTCTGGCATCGTGGGCCTATGGGCCTTTCTGTTGCAAATTGGAATGAATACATTTGCTAATTCAGATTTGAATATTTGATGAACTTTGCATTTAGTAAGTAATATCTTGTATTTTTGACATGTATATTCAGGTTTGTTTTCTAGATCCTACTGAAGTCTACACATGGGGAAACAACACTAATTTCACGCTCGGTCATGGAAACCAACAAAGTAAACATCACCCCGAGCTTGTTGATTACTTCTCAAGGTCGGGAACGTATATTAAGCAGGTAAATGGATCCTAAAATGAGATATTATGTTTTAAAATCCTTTGTCATTATCAAAAATAGTTTCTTCACAGTTGACACTAAACACTTTTCCTACCAGTTATCTTGCATTCTCCTCTATGGATATTTTAAAATCAACTGTTACAACTGTTACTAAAATCAAACAAATTCGAATAATTCATATAAAATAAAGCTTGTACTTTTAATTTGCTGTTTGGTGTCAACAGCAAAATTTTGTATACTGTATTGTTTAAAAATGGTAAAACATCCCAAGGTATTTTATGAGGTAATTATGGAACTCAGTTTTACCTTGAGCACATGGGATTGATAATTTGGTAGAGCTTGTTGGAGAAGGTAGGTTTTAAGGAGAATTTTGAGGATTAATGAGAGCTGGAAAAGCTTAGCAAGTAACTTCCAGATGAGTTAACAGGGCATTAAAGTACATTGTCAAGTAACAGTGAATTGGAGTAGGGGAATCATAGCTTTGCATAACCTCAGATATACGGGACTGCAGAATGAGTTGGTACTCTAAGAATGGTCTGTAATTAACCAAGAGGTAAATGAGGTGTGGTTAGGGGTTTCAACAGTAAATGAACAGATAGGGTGGAGAAACAAAGAGCTGTAGATGGTGGTTCATACCAAAGATGGACACAAAGTACTGGACTAACTCAGCGGGTCAATCAACATCTCTGGAGGAAAAGGTGTGGACGACGTTTCGGGTTAGGACCCGTCTTCAGACTGGGACACAAAGTGCTGGAGTAATTCAGCGGGTCAGGCAGCATATCTGGAGGAAAAGGAATATGGAAAAGACAACTTGTGAATTGTAAATTTTGTGGAAATGTAGTGTGTGAAGTAAAATAAATGGATACTGTAACATTTGAGTAGTGTAGTACTTTATTCAAAACTGGAGTATTTTCATGACTGAATTAATGATTTCATTTTAAAAAAATGCAGTCTGTCTTGAATATTAAATTAATCAATAGTTGAATCTACTTGTATCTTGTTCAGGAAATGTTCTTCACATCACAGCTTTAATCATAGTCTGCTTTTCAGTAAAATGTTCACTTTGTGGTTGAAAGATAATTATGTTCAAATTGGACAAGTTGCATTATAAATAGAAGTAGCTATGATAAGACCGTTCTAGAATACTGTGCACAGTCTCGGGTTTCCTTATTTAAGCAACCGTATATTTGTCTTGGAGGCAGTGCAAAGAGGATTTACTGGACTGATGCTACGGGGTGAGGAGTTTACCTTATGAGGAAAGGTTGAGTAGACTGGGCTTATACAAGTTGAAGATTAGAACAACAAGCAATCTGATTAAAACATGACAAGATTCTGAGGCGGCTTGTCAGGGTCAATGCCAAGCGGATGTTTGCCCGAGAGGTGGGCTTTCAACTCGGGGGGGCTTGACCTTGAGATAAAGGGAGGTACATTTTTAGGGCCATCTGAAAAATAATTTCTTCGAAGGTTTATGAATTTTTGGAATTCTTAGCTCTGATGCCAAGGCAAGCAAGTGTATTCAAAGCTGTGAGAGATTTTTAAAATTCTGCAGGAATCATAAGGGGAAGTGAAATTAAAATCGACAATCAGATCAGCTGTGATCTTTATAAGTTCAGAGCAGAAAAGGTGCTGTATGAGCCTACCTTTACAATTGCCTATTTAATATTCATGTTTTTAATTTTGCTCTGAATTAGATCTGTATTGTTTGGCACAAAGCTCCATCAAGTTTATTCCTCCCACTATGATTTGAGAAAACAGCAATTACACTAAATTTGAAGCTATTTCTATAACTGGATCATGAAATTGCTTCTATAATTACCAGTGGAAACTATTTTGCATAACTCAGTGCGACGGAGTAATCAGACTTGTAAAATTGAGAACAATAACAATCTATGTGTAGGAAGGAACTGCAGATGCTGGTTTAAACCAAAGATAGACACAAAATGCTGGAGTAATTCAGCGGGACAGGCAGCAACTCTGGAGAGAAGAAATGGATGACGTTTCGGGTCCAGACCCTTCTTCAGACTCTGGGTGACATTTCGGGTCGAGACCCTTTTTCAGTCTCGACCCGAAACGTCGCCCATTCCTTCTCTCCAGAGATGCTGCCTGTCCTGCTGAGTTGCAATAACAATCCCAGTACTCTTCAAATGATTTACTTTACATTATTTTCATGCTCTCTAGGTTGTGCTTTGCAAGTTCCATTCTGTGTTCCTCTCCCAGAAAGGTCAAGTGTATACTTGTGGTCATGGTCAAGGAGGGCGACTTGGACATGGAGATGAAGAAACATACCTAGTATGTATATATGAGAAAAATCTTTGTTACAGTTACTTGTCCTTGTTATGTATTTTCTTTATTATTAGGAAAAAAACCCATATTTTGTCATCACATAGAGCACGATGGCCCACAATGTCTGCGCTGAACATAATGCCAAGATAAACTAATTTTATTTGTCAACATATGATCCATATCCCTCCATTTACAGCATATCCATATCTCTATCTAAAAACTGTTAAATATCATTATTGTATCTGTCTGCGGCACCTGCTCTGGCAGCATTTTCCAGGAACTTACCATCCTCTGTGTTTAAAACAAATAAATAAATAAATAAAGTTGCCCCGCATATCTCCTTTAAATTTTGCCCCTATTACCTTAAAGCTATGGCCTATAGTCTTTGATACTTCCATCCTGTGGAAAAAGGTTCTGTCTCCATCCCACCTACGGCTCTCATAATTTAATATATTTTATATGTCGGGTCTCCCCTCAATATCCGCGTGCGGGAGATAACGATCCACGTTTATCCAATATCTCTTTGTAGCTAATGCCCTCTAACCCAGGCAGTATTCTGGTAACCCTCCCCAAAGCCTGCATATCCTACCTGTAATGAGATAACTAGAACTGCATGCAATACTCCAAATGCGGTCTAACAAAAGTCTAATAGTGCTGCATAAGTTCATAAATGATAGGAGCGGAATTAGGCCATTCGGCCCATCAAGTCTCTACTTTGCCATTCAATGATCTATCGAAGGTAGACAAAAATGCTGGAGAAACTCAGCGGGTGAGGCAGCATCTATGGAGCAAATGAATAGGTGATGTTTCGGGTCGAGACCCTTCTTCAGACTGATGTGGGGGTGGGGGGGTCAGGAACAAGAAAGGAAGAGGCGGAAACGACGTAGTTGGAGGGAAAGGGGAAATCACAGAGGGGGGGCAGTGAGAGAGGAGGTTCACAGCCCGAAACGTCACCTATTCCTTCGCTCCATGGATGCCGTCTCACCCGCTGAGTTTCTCCAGCATTTTTGTCTACCTTCGATATTTCCAGCATCTGCAGTTCTTTCTTAAACATGGCTGATCTATCTCTCACTCTTAACCCCATTCTCCTGCCTTCTCCCCATAACCCCTGACACCCGTACTAATCAATAATCTATCTATCTTTGCCGTAAAAAAAATGCCCATTGACGGCCTCCACAGCCTTCTGTGGCAACAAATTCCACAGATTCACCACCCTCTGACTAAAGAAATTTCTCCTTCATAAAAGAACGTCCTTTGAATTCTGAGGCTATGACCTCTGGTCCTAGACTCTCCTACTAGTGGAAATATCCTCTCTACATCCATTCTATCCAGGCCTTTCACTATTTGGTAAGTGAATGAAGGCATCATGCCTTCATTACTCTCATACTCACATAATACATGAACGGAGAATAAACGGATGAAATATTGTATAGATTGAGTCGATATTAATTGAAGAACAAGAACCCAAGAAAAGAGGAGCGTGCTCCACCATTCAACACAATCATGGTTGATCTACACTGGTCTCGACACTTCCTCTGTGCCATTTCTCCAAACCCTTCTATTCCTCAATTTATCAAATATTTATGCCCCTCCACTGTAAATACTTCTAGCAATGCAGCTTCTGCTACCCACCAAGGCAGAGAACTCCAGATATTCACTGCACTCTGGGAGAAGAGATTTTTCTCAGTTTTAAATGACCATATGTAATCATGTCCTCTTGTTCAAGACTCTACCACTATGATAGGAATGAAACGTGTAGGATTCCAAGGAGGCATGACTGGGTAAATATGTTGTGGTTATTTACTCTGGCTGTGAAATGTAAAGTTAGGGGGTCTTAGAATAATGAGAAAGGTGTCAGTATGGCTGCCATGCATCAAGCCCCCTCTTTTGTTTGCTGAGTTTAGTGAAGAGATCAGAGTGCAATATCACATATCCTGACTTTTGATAATGTTGCAGGGATTTTTTGATTCAAGGTCCTTCTTATTTTTGGCAGCAATTAGAATTACATGGGCTGCTGGGGGAGTTTTACAGATTTCCTGATCCATTTCAAGTTCGGATGGAATCTAATGTCTAGTTTGGTTATCATGCAACTCATATTTTACTTGTATAATTGATGATCTAGCCTGATTTAGCAGCAAGATCTGCTTTAATTGAGACTATTATTAAACTTCAGCATTCAGTGATTCCGTGAATGTTGGAACTGATGTGACAAGTAGCCTTTTGGACAATGCTCTTTCTCCTCTCCAGAACAAAACAATGTTGAACTTGTGCAGAATTTAGGAGGCTCAGTGTACTTATCATGAGCCTCCTTATTTGACTATTTGACTAAAAGTTATATTGGTGAGAATACGACCAATTGGTATTAATATTGGTGGGAAATAATTTTCAAACTGTTAAGGATTGTTTTGCCAGTAATCCCACAGTTGTTTTTCATAATGATGAAGTGCTCTGGTGCTTCATTTAGGAGAAACGCTTGCTAATTATTATCTATATTACTAAAAGTCTGTTCTTGACCAGTTTTGACCATCTGTGCTGCGATTTCCGAGAGAACGCCGCCACCTACGGCCATCATTTTTGGCCACCTTGCTCAGAGCCCCCCTCTGCCGCATGTGTGCCGAGGATGTTTCCCGTCGATTAAAAATGACAGAGATATTAATGTTTTTACAAAATCCCCCATTCTCTCTGCTGTCCCCGCTGGCGGCAGGGGGGAGGGACTATAAAACCAGGAAGTGGTGTGCCACACAGTCTCTTCAAGATGGAGGAAGGCAGAGGGTCACGTTTCTCTGAGCTGTGAATAACACTGAACACATGTCTACTCAAATGTAAGTGCCCTTAGTGGTTCTAAAATGCTTGCAGAATGTGTCTATTGGTTTTAAAGCTTGCAAAAAAAATGACTATTGGTTCTAAAGCTTGCAAAAAAAATGTCTATTGGTTCTAAAGCTTTCAAAAAATGTCTATTGGTTCTAAAGCTTGCAAAAAGTGTCTCTATAGGTTCTAAAGCTTGCAAAAAAATGTCTCTATTGGTTCTAAAGCTTGCAAAAAAAGTCTATTGGTTCTAAAGCTTGCAAAAAAATGTCTATTGGTTCTAAAACTGGCAAAAATATGTCTATTGGTTCTAAAGCTTGCAAAAAAATGTCTATTGATTCTAAAGCTTGCAAAAAGTCTATTGCTTCTAAAGCTTGCAAAAAGTTTCTCTATTGCTTCTTAAGCTTGCAAAAAGTGTCTCTATTGCTTTTAAAGCTTGCAAAAAATATATATTGCTTCTAAAGCTTGCAAAAAATATATATTGCTTCTAAAGCTTGCAAAAAAATGTCTATTGGTTCTAAAGCTTGCAAAAAATGTCTATTGGTTCTAAAGCTTGCAAAAAGTGTCTCTATTGGTTCTAAAGCTTGCAAAAAAAAGTCTATTGGTTCTAAAATGGTTCATACTAGCGCCCCAGAAAGCATTGAAAGGCACTACTTACTGCAAATGGAGGTTTGGGAGCTTTGGCTTGAAGTTGAAAGGCACTACTTACTGCAAATGGTGGCTTGGGTGTGGCTTGGGTGTGGCTTGAAGTTGAAAGGCACTACTTACTGCAAATGGTGGCTTGGTTGCTTTGGCTTGAAGTTGAAAGGCACCACTTACTGCAAATGGTGGCTTGGTTGCTTTGACTTGAAGTTGAAAGGCACCTCTTACTGCTAATGGTGGCTTAGGTGTGGCTTGGGTGTGGTTTGAAGTTGAAAGCCACTACTTACTCCAAATGGTGGCGTGGGTGCATTGGCTTGAAGTTGAAAGGCACCACTTACTGTAAATGGTGGCATGAAGTTGAAAGCCACTACTTACTGCAAATGGTGGCTTGGATGCAATGGCTTGAAGTTAAAAGGCATTACTTACTGCAAATGGTGGCTTGGGTGCTTTGGCTTGAAGTTGAAAGGCACCACTTACTGCAAATGGTGGCATGAAGTTGAAAGGCACTACTTACTGCAAATGGTGGCTTGGGTGCTTTGGCATGAAGTTGAAAGGCACTACTTACTGCAAATGGTGGCTTGGGTGCTTTGGCTTGAAGTTAAAAGGCACTAATGTAAATGCACTTACTTCCTGTTTGCACCGTATATTGATTTTAGATAAAACGCTACCACTTACGGCTGTGATTTTTGGCCATCTTACTCAGTCCCCCTCCGCTGAACAGATGCAGAGAATTCTTCCCATCAATGAAAAATAAAAGTGTTATTAGTTTTTAAAAAAATGTTGAGAATCTCTCTCCTGTCAATCACTCCATGAAAGCCACACCTTTTCCGGTGGGGTGGGGGGGAGGGGTTATAAAACCCGGAAATGTGGGTGTGGCTCAGTCTCTGCAAGATGGAGGAGGGAGACTCGCTGTCTTTAGTGGCTTTGCACCCTACTTCAAATGGTATGAAACTGCACTTGAATTTGGTGGCCTTGCACCCTGCTAGAAGTGGTAAGAAACTGCACTTGAATTTGGTGGCCTTATACCCTGCTTGAAATAGAATTTCAAGGATTAGCCGTGAGTCAACTACCAACCCACCAGCCGTGAGTGAGTTGCCAGCACAACAGGCTTGATTGACTGAGACGCCAGCCCAAGAATCCATTTGGCGCACAATTTGCATACTAGCCCTCTGGAAACCTGTCCCTTCAGCCCACAACACCCATACTAGCGCTCCAGAAAGCCACCCCCCCCCCCAACTGGCCACCAATATTAGAATTGGTGGAGAGGTGGAATATTGCGGTGACCAGCCCTCCTGTGTGATGCTGGGACCCAACGGGTCCCACTTAGTCTAGTTTAACATATAAACATATATGGCTCGAAGGGCCGAATGGCCAACTGCTGCACCTATATTCTATGCTTCTATTTCAGGTAATTGTACATGATTCATTGAATGTCAATTATTATAGGGAGAGGTTGAGCAGGCTAGGACTCTATTCCTTGGATCACAGGAGGATGAGGGGTGATCTTATAGAGGTGTATTAAGATCATGAGAGGAATAGATTGGGTAAATGCACTGAGTCTTGTTGTCCAGAGTAGGGTAATCGATCACCAGCCGACATAGGTTTAAGTTGAGAAGGGAAAGATTTAATAGGAACCCGAGGAATAACTTTTTATACAAAAAGTAGTGGGTCTATGGAACGAGCTGCTGGGGAAGATAGTTGAGGCAGGAACTATCTCAATGTTTGAGAAACATTAAGACATGTACATTGATCGGATAGGCTTAGATGGATATGGGCCAAATGCAGGCAGAGGGGACGAGTGTAGATGGGACATGTTGTCAGTGTGGGCAAGTTGGGTCGAAGGGCCTGTTTCCACGCTGGATGATCAATGACTTTGCAGGTTCAGCAAGCAATTAGTAAAGCAAATAGTACGTCCTTTTTATTTGCAAGAATGTGGAAGTAAAGTATAGGGATGTCTTTCTGCGAATTAGTAGGGCCTGGTTTGATTTGCTCAATTTATATGGGGGCCTGAATCTGCTTAATTCCGAGGATGGTGGGCTTGTTCTGTGAGGATTTATTAGGCAGACTGGATCTGTTCTTTCTTGAGAGGACATCGAACTTGTGTATTCTTGAAATATACACAGTTCTCATGGGACTTGACTGAGTGGATTCTAAATTGAGCTTCCTCACTGGGCGAGTCTAAACCAGGGGTGTGGTTTCAAATTATGGGCTAGACCATTTAGGATATAGATGAAAATAAACTTCTTCATGCAGAGAGTGGCAATTATTTACCTGTGAGAGCTGTGGAGGCTCATTTGCTGAGTACATCCCAGTGCAACAGGAGAAAGATCAATAGATATTGTATCAAAGGATTTTGTGCCAGTACAGGAAAGTGACATTGAGATAAAACATTAGCCATGTTTTATTGATGATGTGATGGAGTGAAATGTGTTTTCCATCGATTTACTAGCTCTTGTGGGATGTCAAGATTTTTAAGGTCTGATTACAGAGTCATTGAATATTCTGGACATATATTGAAACACTTTTTATCCCTTTGGCTCATTAAGAATGTTTGAGCTCCTGGCTGTCTTACATCTCCTAGTTTAGCACCTGTACTTTTCTCTGCTTTTAACAGCCTCTCCCTGTAACTAGGTAATCAAACAAAGTGTTTTCACCACCTCTCTCCCTCTGACATGGGATCCATGATTCTGAAGATCGACACAAAATGCTGGAGTAACTTAGCGGGACAGGCAGCATCTCTAGAGAGAAGGCATGGGTGCCGTTTCAGGTTTTGTTTTGTTCCTCATTTCCACAGAGTCACTGCTTGGGGAATGTCCTTTATTTTTATAGGTGCTAAGTTGAGGTGTTAGTCTATCCTTTTTAAACTTATCCCCACAACAATAATAGGAAACAGGGTGTTTGGAAACGGATCTACCAGTTTTGAAATCCAGATTACAGCTGTACTGGTGATAGTTATATTAAATGGCTTCCTGGCCTAAGGTATAATGATGACTGGCTATAGGATGGGTAGCTGAGGAACAGGAGACTTCAAACAATAATTTTGAAGATAATTTAAAACATTATTGACACTTTTGGTTTAGTTTAGTTTAGAGATACTTCTACAATTCACCCATTATCTTTTTGTCATCTGAGATGTTAATGATATATATAAACATTTTTGCTGAAACATTTTGAATATACATTTGCTATTTAAATGCTATTCTGTTAGGTTCCTCGAATGGTGGAAGGATTAGCAAGCCATCGTTGTTCTTGGGTGGCAGCTGCAAAGGACCACACCATCGTATTGACAGAAGATGGATCTGTTTATGCTTTTGGACTAAATACTTATAACCAGCTGGGCATTGCACCTCCACCTGCCAGCAGTAGCTTACCAAGACAGGTAATTGTAAGAAATTTATTGGGGTACACTCGAAGAGGAGTTGATGTGCTTATCACAGAACAGTCTTAGTTCGTGTAAGATGAGAGTTGAATTTTGCGATTTGCTTTTATTCTATACGTTTTGGAAGTAATGTGTAAAATGAGAATTGGGTATGCATTGGATTGGGAGACGATGCAGAAAATGAAGATAAAGGTCTCTTCGGAGAGCTTTATTTCAGGAAAATTGATATTTACCTGAAAAGATAAGAAATGCAACATTATGACGAGTCGTCTTGTTATCATCTATTTGCACAATTAAATAATATTCTCGGTGCTCATTTTTTAATTAGTGAAGATAGAGGTTTTTCATAGGTAGACAAAAGTGCTGGAGAAACTCAGCAGATGCAGCAGCATTTAAGGAGCGAAGGAAATAGGCAATGTTTCCGGCCGAAACCCTTCTTCAGACTGATGTGGGGGGGGGGGGGGGGGGGATGGGGATGGGGAGAAGAAAGGAAAAAGGAAGAGGAGGAGCCCGAGGGCTGAGGGGGAGCTGAGAAGGGGAGGAGACAGCAAGGGCTACCGGAAATTGGTATTTCATTAAGCTTTGTGTACGTTTATTGAATGATGGCTTTGAGAAGTCCCCAAAACTGATATGTTAAGCAATAGATTGTTTTAAAAAAAAATAACGTCTCAACTTTGCATTTTTTAAGAATTCTGCGTTTCATGAAACTTTAATTACATAATCTAGCTCTTGTTTATGAAGTTAAGAGCATGGGTTTTGATGGTAGATCGTAATATTTAAGCGAATGCATCTTTTTGAAATGTTTGTAAAGGTACAGTCCAAAAACCTTAAAGGAAGAATTGTGATTGGAGTTGCTGTGGGGAGGTTCCATACTGTTCTTTGGACAAAGGATGCTCTGTACACCATGGGGTTGAATGGTGGTCAGCTTGGTAAGATATAGATATAACATTTCACATGTAACTGCATTGATCAATATGCTATGATAATTTTGCATATCAAATCCTCTCAGATTCAGATTCAGATTCAATTTTAATTGTCATTGTCAGTGTACAGTACAGAGACAACGAAATGCATTTAGCATCTCCCTGGAAGAGCGACATAGCAAATGATTTAAATAAATAATAATAAGTGATAATAAGTGTCCGGGGGGTGGGGGGGTGATTGGCAGTCACCGAGGTACGTTGTTGAGTAGAGTGACAGCCGCCGGGAAGAAGCTGTTCCTGGACCTGCTGGTTCGGCAACGGAGAGACCTGTAGCGCCTCCCGGATGGTAGGAGGGTAAACAGTCCATGGTTGGGGTGAGAGCAGTCCTTGGCGATGCTGAGCGCCCTCCGCAGATAACGCTTGCTTTGGACAGACTCAATGGAGGGGAGCGAGGAACCGGTGATGCGTTGGGCAATTTTCACCACCCTCTGCAATGCCTTCCGGTCGGAGACAGCAGTTGCCATACCATACTGTGATGCAGTTGGTAAGGATGCTCTCGATGGTGCAGCGGTAGAAGTTCACCAGGATCTGAGGAGACAGATGGACCTTCTTCAGTCTCCTCAGGAAGAAGAGACGCTGGTGAGCCTTCTTGATCAGAGTTGAGGTATTGTGGGTCCAAGAGAGGTCATCGGAGATGTTGACTCCCAGGAACCTGAAGCTAGAAACACGTTCCACCTCCGTCCCGTTAATGTGGATGGGGGTGTGCGTGCCGCCCCTGGACTTCCTGAAGTCTACAATGAGCTCCTTGGTCTTCTTGGAGTTAAGGGCCAGGTTGTTGTCAGCGCACCATGCTGCTAAGTGCTGGACCTCCTCCCTGTAGGCCGACTCATCGTTGTTGCTGATGAGGCCAATCACCGTTGTATCATCTGCATACTTGATGATGGTGTTAGTACCATGTACAGGTGTGCAGTCATAGGTGAAGAGGGAGTAGAGGAGGGGGCTCAGCACACAGCCCTGTGGAACGCTGGTGTTCAGGGTGAGGGTTGAAGAGGTGTGCTTGTCTAACCTAACAGACTGGGGTCTGTTGGTTAGAAAGTCCAGTATCCAGTTGCAGAGGGAGGGGTCGATGCCCAGGTTACCGAGTTTGGTGATCAGTTTTGATGGTATAATGGTGTTGAATGCTGAGCTGTAATCGATGAACAGCATTCTTACGTAAGTGTCTCTGTTGTCGAGGTGGGAGAGGGCGGAGTGAAGTGCCGTTGAGATGGCATCCTCCGTACTCCTGTTCTTGCGGTAGGCAAACTGATAGGGATCCAGTGTGGGGGGTAGGCAGCTTTTGAGGTGTGCCAGGACCAGCCTCTCGAAGCACTTGGTGATGATGGGGGTAAGTGCAACTGGGCGGAAGTCGTTGAGGCTTGCCGCAGTGGAGTGTTTTGGCACTGGCACGATGGAGGTGGATTTAAGGCACGTGGGGACAACTGCTTGGGCAAGTGACAGGTTGAAGATGTCAGTCCAGACGTCTGTCAGCTGCGCAGCACAGGCCCTGAGCACGCGCCCGGGGATGCCGTCAGGGCCAGCAGCTTTACGTGCATTAGTCCTACTCAGTGCCACGAATACGTCGTAGGGGGTGAGTGTGAGGGGTTGGTGATCGGCAGGTAGCACAGCCTTGATGGCTGTCTCTAGATTGTCCCTGTCGAAGCGGCCATAGAAGTGGTTAAGCTCCTCAAGGAAGGAGGCGTCGCTGGATGTGGGGGTGGTGTTGGAGGGTCTGTAGTCCGTGATGGCCTGGATGCCTTGCCACATGCGTCGGGGGTCGGAGTTGTTGTTGAAGTGCTCCTCAATCCTGAGCTTATGGCAGTGCTTGGCCTTCTTGATGCCCCTCTTCAGGTTAGCCCTGGCTGAACTGTAGGCTCGAGCATCGCCTGACCTGAAAGCGGTGTCCCGTGCTTTCAGCAGTAGCCTGACCTCGCTGTTCATCCATGGCTTCTGATTCGGGAATATGGTCACCTGTTTGAGGGAGGTGACACTATTGATGGTGGAGTTTATAAAGTCCAGAACAGAGGATGTGTAGGAATCAATGTCCGTGTGGGAGTCAAGGGTGGCCTGGGCTGCAAACGCCTTCCAGTCAGTGTTTCCAAAACACTGCTGAAGTGTGAAGTCCGCTTCCTCTGACCAGACTTTAACTGTCCTCACAGTTGGTTTAACCCGTCTGATGAGTGGGGAGTACTTAGGGAGCAGGAACAATGAGACGTGATCAGACTGACCAAGGTGGGGGAGGGGGATGGCTTTGTAAGCTTCAGCCATGTTGGTGTAGACTTTGTCCAGTGTCTTGTCTACTCTAGTGGGGAAGGAGACATGTTGGTGGAATTTGGGGAGTACAGTCTTCAGGTTAGAGTGATTGAAGTCACCCGCAACAATGAAGGCTGCCTCGGGGTTGTGCGTCTGTTGATTGCTAATGGCAGTATGCAGCTCTTTCATTGCAAGCTTGGCATTAGCATCAGGAGGGATATAGGCTGCAGTCACAACAGTGGAGGTGAACTCTCTGGGCAGATAGAACGGTCTGCATCTAACCAAGAGGAACTCAAGGTTAGCTGAGCAGTGACTCTCGATGATGGTGGAGTCCGTGCACCATGCTTTATTTACATAAATGCACAGACCCCCACCTCTGGTCTTGCCGGAGTCTGATGTCCTGTCCGCTCGGAGTAAATGACGCCCCGATAGCTGGATGGCGCTGTCAGGAACGTCAGTGTTGAGCCAAGTTTCCGTGAAGATCAGGATGTTGCAGTCCTTGATCCAGCTGTGGGAGGTGATCCTTAGCCGGAGTTCGTCCATTTTGTTTGCCAGTGAGCGCACGTTGGCGAGAAAAAGGCTAGGAATCGCTACCCTGTGTGGAGCTAGCTCTAACCTGGCCTTTAACCCACCTCTGCGTCCCCGGCGGTGTTTTCGTACGCGTCGCCGTCTGTTGGTGCTTCTGGTCGGCCGAGCTGGCTTGGTGCGCGCTGGTGTTCTGCCGCTTCGTTGCTCCGCGTCTGCGTCTCCGTGACTCCGCAGGCGTTCTTCAGCCCCGCGGCTCTGCTGATGGTCTCCAGCCCCGGGGCTTACCTGGCGTTCTCCAGCCCAGCGGGTCGGGTGGCGGTCTCCAGCTCCGCGGTGTTCTCCAGCTCCACGGGTCGGGTGGTGTTCTCCAGCTGCGAGGGTCAGGTGAGCTCCACGGGTCGGGTAGCGTTCTCCAGCTCCACGGGTCGGGTGGCGTTCTCCAGCTCCACGGGTCGGGTGGCGTTCTCCAGCTCCACGGGTCGGGTGGCGTTCTCCAGCTCCACGGGTCGGGTAGCGTTCTCCAGCTCCACGGGTCGGGTAGTGTTCTCCAGCTCCACGGGTCGGGTAGCGTTCTCCAGCTCCACGGGTCGGGTAGTGTTCTCCAGCTCCACGGGTCGGGTGGTGTTCTCCAGCTCCACGGGTCGGGTGGTGTTCTCCAGCTCCACGGGTCGGGTAGCGTTCTCCAGCTCCACGGGTCGGGTGGTGTTCTCCAGCTCCACGGGTCGGGTGGCGTTCTCCAGCTCCACGGGACGGGTAGCGTTCTCCAGCTCCGGGACTCACCTGGTGTTCTCCAGCTCCACGGGACGGTTGGGCTCCGCGGGTCGGGTGAGGGCCGCGGGTCGGTTGGGCGCCGCGGGTCGGGTGAGGGCCGCGGGTCGGGTGAGGGCCGCGGGTCGGGTGAGGGCCGCGGGTCGGGTGAGGGCCGCGGGTCGGGTGAGGGCCGAGGGTCGGTTGGGCTCCGCGGGTCGGGTGAGGGCCGCGGGTCGGGTGAGGGCCGCGGGTCGGGTGAGGGCCGAGGGTCGGGTGAGGGCCGCAGGTCGGTTGGCGGTCTCCAACCCCGCGACTCACCTGGCGGTCTCCAGTCGGATGCTCTGTTGCTCTGATGAGCTCAGACGGAAGACGGAGATCGCCCAGAAAGTTGTTGCAGCCGCAGGAACCGAAGTCCAGAAGTTCCTGTTGGCTGTACGAGATGGATACAAGACTGCTCCGAGTGAGCAGCCTTGAAACAGGTAAGGGGATCGTCGCTATTTTTCCCATTCTAGGGAGACACAGGGCGTCGCGGTGTGCCCGCGCCGCCGCCATCTTATGCTCTCTAAGAGCAAAGAGTGTTTTATTGTCATATGTTCCAAAACAGAACGATGAATTCGTTTTTTTAGTTTAGAGATACAGCGTGGAAACAGTCCCTTCGGCCCACCGAGCCTGCGCCGACCAGCGACCCTTGCACACCAACACTCTCCTATACACACCAGGGACAATTTACAATTTTACCAAGCCAATTAGCCTCTTTGGAGTGTGGAAGGAAACCGGAGCTCCCGGAGAAAACCCACTCAGGTCATGAGGAGAACGTACAAACTCTACAGACAGCACCCGTTGTCAGGATCGGACCCGGGTCTCTGGCGCTGAAGAGCTGCAACTCTACCGGCACATTTCTTACTTGCTACAGCACAACTCCCACCTGCCATTTTATTCATGGAGCTTGAGCTTTTTATTTGGTTCTGGTTTGGTAATTTTTCAATCTTATTACTATTTAATAAATGAGATAATTTTTTTAATTAAAAAATCTTCAGTCAATATGAAATATTTAGTTTTGATCATAAGACGTAGAAGCAGAATTAGGTCATTCGGCCCATCCAGTCTGATCTGCCATTCTACCATGGCTGATCTATTTTTCCCCTGCAACCCCATTCTCCTGCTTTCTCATTGTAACCCTTGATGCCCTTACTAACCAAGAATAATTTTGGTCACTGGAAGCCCGGTTAAATTGAAATTAAAATCATAGACTGATGTGATATCTCTGTGCACTGATTCTGCATGCTTTTTGGCAAATCTAGACTATCAGTTGCTTGGTTGAATATTGAAATTTGTTCACACAATCTCTTCTAAATGGGTGGCTCTCAAACTTGTTTTCAGGCAACTCACTTTAACTAAATGGATCACCCACATGATCCAACAATACAATAGACACAAATTGCTGGAGTAACTCAGGCAGCATCTCTGGAGAGAAGGAATGGGTGACGTTTCGGGTTGAGACCCTTCTTCCCGAACCGACTTCTCGATCTGAAACATCACCCATTCCTTCTCTCCAGAGATGTTGCCTGACCCGCTGAGTTACTCCAGCATCTTGTGTCCAACTTCAGTGTAAACCAGCATCTGCAATTCCTTCCTACACCTTCTGATCCAACAATAAGTTCTCTGATCTGTGAACGATATTTATTTAGCAAAGTGGAGATAGCAATGTCCTGTGACCCAACCATGAGTTTCATTGCCACTTTGTAAGCCACTCTACCATGGTAACATAGTCTCTGAAATGAAAAACAAGAGACTGAACAACATGACAAATGTGTGCTTTATTTTACATAATGAAGCACACTGTGGACATTTCACCCCATTTCTTTCCATTATTTGTCTCTCTTCATCACTGTCTCGGCCATCGACCAGTGCATGCCACAGATATGTGTAGGAAGTGGGCTTGGTCAGTAACTTAATTGCACATTTTAAGAACAGCATGCAACATTTTGAAAGCAAACTATAAAACTGCTATTTATTATAGGAATTGAGTTTTATCAATTTAACATAATTTTAAGTAAGTCAATCGGGCATTATTTTTATTTCTCTCTACTGGTTAGAACAGTAACATTCAGTCCCTAAGACTACTGTAATCAAAATGTTGTTCTTTTCCCTTTACATGGTCTTCCACTTACAACCATACAGCCATACTAAAAAAAAGCAACAAAACACACAACTACATAATAGTTACCATAAACATCCACCACAGCGGATTCCCCACATTCCTCACTGTGATGGAAGGCAATAAAGTCCAATCTTCTTCCTCTTTAGTCTCCCGTGGTCGGGACAGTCGAACCATCCGTTGGGGCGATTGAAGCTCCCGCAGCCGGCGGTCGAAGCCCCCGCGTCGGGGCGATCAAAGCTCCCTCGTCGGGGCGATCGAAGCTCCCGCGTCGGGGCGATCGAAGCTCCTGCGTTTGCTTCAGACACTCTCAGTTATATGGAGAGGAAATTACTAAATATTTGGGTATGCGAGGCGAAACTTTGTTTGCATTGTTAACAGATTATGTGCTTAGTCATGGTGTTTTGATTATTTAGCAACCTAATTTGGTTTTAAATGTGTAAATGGGAAAAATGAATAACTTTTGACGTCTGCAAACATTTGAATATATTGGGATATTATCATTAAAAATGGACATTTTTATTATTGCTCTTACTTGCACTGAATTTATAGCATTCTGGTCTTGCCTTTCAAAGATTAAAAGGATGAGGATTTTTTTAACCAGTTTATTTGCATGCCTGGGTACCCCTACATGTTTATAATTTATCATTTGTTGGCAATATTGATGCAGGTTACCTGTTAGATCCAAATGGGGAACGTTGCGTGCTTGCACCTCGTCAAGTATCTGCTCTGCATCATAAAGATGTGGTGATCTCTCTGGTAGCAGCAAGTGATGGGGCCACCGTTTGTGTTACTGAAAGAGGAGATGTTTACCTGTTAACTGGCTATCAGTGCAAGAAGATTGCTTCAAGGTACATATTTGACTTTGTATTTTAATTATAGTGGAGGAAATGCTTTAAATAGGTCTTAAGGAATAGGCGTAGAATTAGGCCATTTGGCCCCATCAAGTCTACTCCGCCCTGCACCAGCACTCCCAAGTCCCTCTGCACCTCCGATTTCTGGATTCTCACCCCATTTCGAAACTAGTCTATGCCTTTATTCCTACTACCAAAATTCATGACTCTACACTTTGCTGCACTATATTCCATCTGTCACTTCTCTGCCCACTCTCCCAACTTGTCCAAGTCCTTATGCAGAGTCCCTGCTTTCTCTACACTCCCGGCCCCACCACCTAATTTCGTAACATCCGCAAACTTGGCCACAAAACCTTCAATCAAATCATTAATATACAAATATGGAAATATGCAAATATGGTCAGATCACCTGAATTGGATGCTATATTTGCAGATATTCTTAGATGGGTGATTGGAACACAGACTGGGGATTCATAAAGATCAACTTTAAAGTAGAAAGTTCTAGAAATACCAAACGGGTAAAATGGATTCTGTGGACAGAACAAATGTTTCTTTCTCCACAGATACTACCACGCCCGCTGAGTATTTCTGACATTTACTGCTTTTGATTCAGGTCTCTAGCATCCGCTGTATTTTATTTTTGGATGATGAACAAATTTTGTGGTGTTAACTAGTTTTCAGCCCGTGATTTTCTGAACTCTCATACATACACAATAAAGCTTTTCACTGCACCTCGGTATACGTGACAATAAACTAAACTGAAATTGAAACGTTTTGCAGAGCTCCCCAGCGGAACTAAATTGATTTGCTTTGTTTGGTTGGGCTATTTTGACCACACGTTGAATTACAAAACCAGATGTGTTTGTAATTAGTCTTGATAGTTTTTGCAGAAATGGTATTAAAAATATTTAATCAGTAGATTTGTATCATTGTGTCATTAACCAAGATATTTTAAGTAAACCTATTTACATAAATAATGATGTAGGCACTTCCTACAACCTATATGTTAAACATAGAAACATAGAAAATAGGTGCAGCAGTAGGCCATTCGGCCCTTCGAGCCTGCACCGCCATTCAATATGATCATGGCTGATCATCCAACTCCGTATCCTGTACCTGCCTTCTCTCCATACCCCCTGATCCCTTTAGCCACAAGGGCCACATCTAACTCCCTCTTAAATATAGCCAATGAACTGGCCTCAACTACCTTCTGTGGCAGAGAATTCCAGAGATTCACCACTCTCTGTGTGAAAAATGCTTTTCTCACCTCGGTCCTAAAAGATTTCCCCCTTATCCTTAAACTGTGACCCCTTGTTCTGGACTTCCCCAACATCGGGAACAATCTTCCTGCATCTAGCCTGTCCAACCCCTTAAAGTTGAGGATCATAAAATATTAAATATTTTATCCTTGATAAAGACCCAGCATGAGCACTGTAGTACTACATATTTATAATTACACTTGTACTGAGAATAATGCTTAATTTAATTGCTATCAATATTTAAACATTTGATGAACCACGTAAAGGCAGCTTTGGTGACCATGCTACAAAAGAGATTTACCAACATTGGAGAAATTTTCAACAAAAAAAAAAATCAACAGCATTAAATTGGAGTGCAGGCGGCTTGAACCATGAGCAAAAGTCAAATGATTTCACTCTGTACTGTGCTGTCTTGGGAGAAAACCGAGAGACAATCTTTCTGTTGGCACATAAAATATTAAGTAGCCTGTGGGTTAAATCCAGGATATGAATAAGATGAGCTAGTGACTCCAGCGGTTGTTAAGTACAAGTTAGTGAAAAGTACATTTCAGATGCCTGAAAAAAAAGCATGAGGAATAATGAATGATTGAAATGAGATTAATAAATTTAGAAATGTAAGTAATACTTTAAATTCATTTAAGATGCATCTAAATAGTAGTCTGGGAGAGTAATGCAGCTAGATAAATACCTTATTTTATTTTTGTTATCCAAGATATTCCCATAATTTATAATTTGTTTAAATGTGATATTATCTTTCAATGAAATGCTAAATTTAATTATTTCTTCGGACTTGTGCAGGCAGTTGAACTTGAAGAAAGTTCTAGTTACTGGTGGCTATCTGGATCATAAAGTTGATCCTCAGGCACTTAATGAAGGAGGAGGTGAAAACGTTTGTATATTGGCCCTGGATGAAGCAGGCAGGGTAAGTGGATCTATATTTTACCCCTTCCCTTCCATCTTCAGTATTAAGTAATGGGATAGTTACACATAGCATTAGATTACTGCACATGTCATCGATCAGAAGTGCACAGATTTGAGCTGGATGGTTTTTGCTAAATTGAGATGAGCTGCCTCACAGGCTGTGGAAAGGTAGGTGTCTCCCCCAAACTATTTTCTTTGCTCAGAGTGAATTGCTTCTCTTGTATTTCCTGAGCTACAAGAGTATGTCTTCTGAAGGAATGATGCAGGGTGGGAAAGGATATACTTTGAGAAGACAATACTTTACATCCCCTCTTTACTCAGTTTTGCACCCATGCTTAAAAAATTGTATTTATCTCATTTTTGGTTGCATTTGCCGAGTTTTTATATTATTTTATGAGATCAATATCAGCAACTGCGAAGACATATTAAAGTTGTTTAGTGTAGACATTTATTAGTCTGTTACAAAAACCAGCCACATCACTTATGACCTTTAGAGGAAGAAAACTGCCACCCTCAGCCAGCCAGATCAGCACGCAACTCCAGTGCCAAACTTAGTGACTGGTTCCTAATGTCCGTTGAAGTAGCCCGGCAAGGCAATAAATTATATAAACTCATTGCTACACAAGAACTTCCACCATCTTTTGCCAGTCAGTAAAGAGCAATAAAAGCAGCTTTACCAGAATTACATCTTTTCTTCTTGAACAAGTTGGAAAAAGAGTGATGATCGAAATAAAGATATGACTAATTAATTTTACATGAAGTGTAACGATTTCTGAAATGTTCAGCATATATTTTAGCATAGTTTGTAAGATCAGTTAACCATTAGTGAAAGTGAATTGTCAAATATATGACGTGTTTTCTTTGTTTGCTTCTGGGTTTAAAAAAAAATTGTTAGAGGTCTCTGGGTTCTTCACCAGTTCCCTACATTTTGGCACTATGGGAAATGAAATGGGAGTTTAAAACACCTAGTTTAAAGTATGTTTGTTGGCTTCACTGAATTGAATCAGTTGGTACCACTAGTACTAAAGGAAGAATGAATGTAGTGCTATGACATTGACTCTAATGTACAAAATATACCTCTGCATATTTGCATAATGTGCAGTCAAGTTGGGATGAGTACTTTACAGTGCAGATATTTGAAATGAAAAAAACCCAAAAGAGGAAACCCAATTGAATTGACATACAATGCAGAGTCCTAACCAACCATTGACGATCAATTTATACTAATCCTACATTAGAGATCTTGTATTCTCCTCGCATTTTCATCAACTCACGATGGACTACTTGGTGCCCAACTAATTTGGCAACCTGCATGTCCTTAGGATGTGGGAAAAATCCACATGACCACAGGGAGAATGTGCAAACTCCACACATACAACACTTGAGCTCAAGATTAAACTGTGGTCTCTGATGTTGTGAGGCATAGGTTCTACTAGCTGCCCCACTATGCTGCCATTTTGTCGATTAAACATTTTCTTCAAAACTTGTTCATGAATTTATGTGTATTTGTTATTGAGTAAACGGGTCCTTTTCACAATGGCAGGCAGTGACTAGTGGGGTACTGCAAGGCTCAGTGCTGGGACCCCAGCTATTTACAATATATATTAATGATCTGGATGAGGGAATTGAAGGCAATATCTCCAAGTTTGCGGATGACACTAAGCTGGGGGGCAGTGTTAGGTGTGAGGAGGATGCTAGGAGACTGCAAGGTGACTTGGATAGGCTGGGTGAGTGGGCAAATGTTTGGCAGATGCAGTATAATGTGGATAAATATGAGGTTATCCATTTTGGTGGCAAAAACAGGAAAGCAGACTATTATCTAAATGGTGGCCGACTAGGAAAAGGGGAGATGCAGCGAGACCTGGGTGTCATGGTACACCAGTCATTGAAAGTGGGCATGCAGGTGCAGCAGGCAGTGAAGAAAGCGAATGGTATGTTAGCTTTCATAGCAAAAGGATTTGAGTATAGGAGCAGGGAGGTTCTACTGCAGTTGTACAGGGTCTTGGTGAGACCACACTTGGACTATTGCGTACAGTTTTGGTCTCCAAATCTGAGGAAGGACATTATTGCCATAGAGGGAGTGCAGAGAAGGTTCACCAGACTGATTCCTGGGATGTCAGGACTGTCTTATGAAGAAAGACTGGATAGACTTGGTTTATACTCTCTAGAATTTAGGAGATTGAGAGGGGATCTTATAGAAACTTATAAAATTCTTAAGGGGTTGGACAGGCTAGATGCAGGAAGATTGCTCCCGATGTTGGTGAAGTCCAGGACAAGGGGTCACAGCTTAAGGATAAGGGGGAAATCCTTTAAAACCGAGATGAGAAGAACTTTTTTCACACAGAGAGTGGTGAATCTCTGGAACTCCCTGCCACAGAGGGTAGTCGAGGCCAGTTCATTGGCTATATTTAAGAGGGAGTTGGATGTGGCCCTTGTGGCTAAGGGGATCAGAGGGTATGGAGAGAAGGCAGGTACGGGATACTGAGTTGGATGATCAGCCATGATCATATTGAATGGCGGTGCAGGCTCGAAGGGCCGAATGGCCTACTCCTGCACCTAATTTCTATGTTTCTATTTGTACTTCAGTCTTTGTTCAACTGCTGTATATCAGGAGGCAAAGTATACAATGTATTATGGGTGCCATCTAGTGGCCACGGCAAAGGGAAGCATTTTAACCATGAAGTTGGCATTGAATTACATAGAATAAACAGCATAGAAACATAGAAACATAGAAATTAGGTGCAGGAGTAGGCCATTCGGCCCTTCGAGCCTGCACCGCCATTCAATATGATCATGGCTGATCATCCAACTCAGTATCCTGTACCTGCCTTCTCTCCATACCCTCTGATCCCCTTAGCCACAAGGGCCACATCTAACTCCCTCTTAAATATAGCCAATGAACTGGCCTCGACTACCCTCTGTGGCAGGGAGTTCCAGAGATTCACCACTCTCTGTGTGAAAAAAGTTCTTCTCATCTCGGTTTTAAAGGATTTCCCCCTTATCCTTAAGCTGTGACCCCTTGTCCTGGACTTCCCCAACATCGGGAGCAATCTTCCTGCATCTAGCCTGTCCAACCCCTTAAGAATTTTGTAAGTTTCTATAAGATCCCCTCTCAATCTCCTAAATTCTAGAGAGTATAAACCAAGTCTATCCAGTCTTTCTTCATAAGACAGTCCTGACATCCCAGGAATCAGTCTGGTGAACCTTCTCTGCACTCCCTCTATGGCAATAATGTCCTTCCTCAGATTTGGAGACCAAAACTGTACGCAATACTCCAGGTGTGGTCTCACCAAGACCCTGTACAACTGCAGTAGAACCTCCCTGCTCCTATACTCAAATCCTTTTGCTATGAAAGCTAACATACCATTCGCTTTCTTCACTGCCTGCTGCACCTGCATGCCCACTTTCAATGACTGGTGTACCATGACACCCAGGTCTCGCTGCATCTCCCCTTTTCCTAGTCGGCCACCATTTAGATAATAGTCTGCTTTCCTGTTTTTGCCACCAAAATGGATAACCTCACATTTATCCACATTATACTGCATCTGCCAAACATTTGCCCACTCACCCAGCCTATCTAAGTCACCTTGCAGTCTCCTAGCATCCTCCTCACAGCTAACACTGCCCCCCAGCTTAGTGTCATCCGCAAACTTGGAGATATTGCCTTCAATTCCCTCATCCAGATCATTAATATATATTGTAAATAGCTGGGGTCCCAGCACTGAGCCTTGCGGTACCCCACTAGTCACTGCCTGCCATTGTGAAAAGGACCCGTTTACTCCTACTCTTTGCTTCCTGTTTGCCAACCAGTTCTCTATCCACATCAATACTGAACCCCCAATGCCGTGTGCTTTAAGTTTGTAAACTAATCTCTTATGTGGGACCTTGTCGAAAGCCTTCTGGAAGTCCAGATACACCACATCCACTGGTTCTCCCCTACCCACGCTAATAGTTACATCCTCGAAAAATTCTATAAGATTCGTCAGACATGATTTACCTTTTGTAAATCCATGCTGACTTTGTCCAATGATTTCACCACTTTCCAAATGTGCTGCTATCCCATCTTTAATAACTGACTCTAGCAGTTTCCCCACTACCGATGTTAGACTAACTGGTCTGTAATTCCCCGTTTTCTCTCTCCCTCCCTTCTTAAAAAGTGGGGTTACGTTTGCTACCCGCCAATCCTCAGGAACTACTCCAGAATCTAAAGAGTTTTGAAAGATTATTACTAATGCATCCACTATTTCTGGAGCTACTTCCTTAAGTAATCTGGGATGCAGCCTATCTGGCCCTGGGGATTTATCGGCCTTTAATCCATTTAATTTACCCAACACCACTTCCCCGCTAACCTGGATTTCACTCAATTCCTCCTACTCCTTTGACCCGTGGTCCCCTGCTATTTCCGGCAGATTATTTATGTCTTCCTTAGTGAAGACGGAACCAAAGTAGTTATTCAATTGGTCCGCCATATCCTTGTTCCCCATGATCAACTCACCTGTTTCTGACTGCAAGGGACCTACATTTGTTTTAACTAATCTCTTTCTTTTCACATATCTATAAAAACTTTTGCAGTCAGTTTTTATGTTCCCTGCCAGTTTTCTTTCATAATCTATTTTTCCTTTCCTAATTAAGCCCTTTGTCCTCCTCTGCTGGTCTCTGAATTTCTCCCAGTCCTCCGGTATGCTGCTTTTTCTGGCTAATTTGTACGCATCATCCTTCGCTTTGATACTATCCCTGATTTCCCTTGTTATCCACGGATGCACTACCTTCCCTGATTTATTCTTTTGCCAAACTGGGATGAACAATTTTTGTAGTTCATCCATGCAGTCTTTAAATGTCTTCCATTGCATATCCACCGTCAACCCTTTTAGAATTAATTGCCAGTCAATCTTGGCCAATTCACGTCTCATACCCTCAAAGTTCCCTTTCTTTAAGTTCAGAACCATTGTTTCTGAATTAACAATGTCACTCTCCATCCTAATGAAGAACTCAACCATATTATGGTCACTCTTGCCCAAGGGGGCACGTACAACAAGACTGCTAACTAACCCTTCCTCATTACTTGATACCCAGTCTAAAATAGCCTGCTCTCTCGTTGGTTCCTCTACATGTTGATTTAGATAACTATCCCGCATACATTCCAAAAAATCCTCTTCCTCAGCAACCCTGCCAATTTGATTCACCCAATCTATATGTAGATTGAAGTCACCCATTATAACGGTTTTGCCTTTGTCGCACGCATTTCTAATTTCCTGTTTGATACCATCTCCAACTTCACTACTACTGTTAGGTGGCCTGTACACAACACCCACCAGCGTTTTCTGCCCCTTAGTGTTTCGCAGCTCTACCCATACCGATTCCACATCCTGCAAACTAATGTCCTTCCTTTCCATTGCGTTAATCTCCTCTCTAATCAGCAACGCTACCCCACCTCCTTTTCCTTTCTCTCTATCCCTCCTGAATATTGAATATCCCTGGATGTTCAGCTCCCAGCCTTGGTCACCCTGGAGCCATGTCTCCGTGATCCCAACTATATCATAGTCATTAATAGCTATCTGCACATTCAACTCATCCACCTTATTACGAATGCTCCTTGCATTGAGACACAAAGCCTTCAGGCTTGTTTTTACAACACTCTTACCCCTTATACAATTTTGTTGAAAAGTGGCCCTTTTTGATTTTTGCCCTGGATTTTCCGGCCTGCCACTTTTACTTTTCACCTTGCTACCTATTGCTTCTACCCTCATTTTACACCCCTCTGTCTCTACGCTCACACATTTAAGAAACCCTTTCCCTTTAACTCCATCCTCCACTAGCCCATTCGACACCCCACCCCCCTTATTCAGTTTAAAACCACCCTGTGTAGCAGTGGCAAACCTGCCTGCCAGAATGCTGGTCCCACACCTGTTAAGATGCAATCCGTCCCTTTTGTACAGTTCCCCCTTACCCCAAAACAGATCCCAGTGATCTAAGAATCTAAATCCCTGCCCCGTGCACCAGTTCCTCAGCCACACGTTCAGGTCCCGTATCTCCCTGTTCCTGCTCTCGCCAGCACGAGGAACTGGAAGCAAACCGGAGATAACAACCCTGGAGGTCCTGCTTTTCAGCATTTTTCCGAGCTCTCTAAAGTCACGCTGCAGAATATTCATCCCCTTCTTTCCGACATCGTTTGTGCCGACATGCACTACCACTTCCGGATGTTCACCTTCGCCCTTGAGGATTTTCTGCACTCTGTCCGTGACATCCTGGATCCTGGCACCAGGAAGGCAGCACACCATCCTCGCATCCCGTCTGTTGCCGCAGAAACCCCTGTCCGTACCTCTCACAATGGAGTCTCCCACTACAATGGCGTTGCCTGCCTTAGGCCTTTTTGGTTTTGGCTCAACAGCCCTATTCGCATCACAAGCCAGTCCGTCGCCCAGTGTAAACACCTCTTCTGTCCCGACAGCTTCTAAGTGGGTGAACCTGTTCACAAGAGGTACAACACCCGGGGAAGTTGGCATTTCATGCTTCCCTCCCGTGTTCTCACTGTCTCCCACCTTCTCTCTTCCAGTACCTTAGGTGTAACAATCGTACTGTAGGACTTGTCGAGGAACGACTCCGTTTCTCGGACGAACCGGAGGTCATCCACTTGCTTCTCAAGTTCCCCAACACGGCCCTTCAGGAGCTCTACCTGGATGCACTTCTCGCATTTGTAGCAGCCAGAGGCACCGGCGGTGTCCTTGACCTCCCACATACTGCAAGCATCGCACTGAATCGGCTTGCCTGACATCTCCTTCTTTCGTCTCCTCGCCAAAGACACACTTTTCTCACAGGGCACTTCCCTCACAAGGCCGCTCACTCACTGCCGCTCGCTAAGAGCAGTCTTGCTTAAATTGACTGATAAATTGCCTGATTTACCAATTTACAAATTTCCTCAGTTTTCAACTGTTTTCCCAGCACTGAAACTGTTTTCACTTCTCTCCTCCCACTTGGGCTAGAGCCAATCAGTCGTATCTCTTGCTAAACTCCTGCTGCTGTTGTTGCTCCCAAAGCTACAGCAGTTCTGAGTCAAGTCTGCCTGTCCTTGACCTGTACTTTAACTGTTTTCACTTCTCTCCTCCCACTTGGGCTAGAGCCAATCAGTCGTATCTCTTGCTAAACTCCTGCTGCTGTTGTTGCTCCCAAAGCTACAGCAGTTCTGAGTCAAGTCTGCCTGTCCTTGACCTGTACTTTAACTGTTTTCACTTCTCTCCTCCCACTTGGGCTAGAGCCAATCAGTCGTATCTCTTGCTAAGCTCCTGCTGCTGTTGTTGCTCCCAAATCTACAGCAGTTCTGAGTTTATTCATAGAGTTTATTGTAGAGGTATATAACCATATAACAATTACAGCACGGAAACAGGCCATCTCGACCCTTCTAGTCCGTGCCGAACACGTATTCACCCCTAGTCCCATATACCTGCGCTCAGACCATAACCCTCCATTCCTTTCCCGTCCATATAACTATCCAATTTATTTTTAAATGATAAAAACGAACCTGCCTCCACCACCTTCACTGGAAGCTCATTCCACACAGCCACCACTCTCTGAGTAAAGAAGTTCCCCCTCATGTTACCCCTAAACTTCTGTCCCTTAATTCTCAAGTCATGTCCCCTTGTTTGAATCTTCCCTACTCTCAGTGAGAAAAGCTTATCCACGTCAACTCTGTCTGTCCCTCTCATCATTTTAAAGACCTCTATCAAGTCCCCCCCCTTAACCTTCTGTGCTCCAAAGAATAAAGCCCTAACTTGTTCAACCTTTCTCTGTAACTTAGTTGCTGAATCCCAGGCAACATTCCAGTAAATCTCCTCTGTACTCTCTCTATTTTGTTGACATCCTTCCTATAATTAGGTGACTAAAATTGTACACCATACTCCAGAATTGGCCTCACCAATGCCTTGTACAATTTTAACATTACATCCCAACTTCTATACTCTGATTTATAAAGGCCAGCACAC